>NC_090938.1:203303514-203606544 GCF_040938575.1 Ambystoma mexicanum
CAGTGCCGGGTATCTCCTGGGCACGATCGGAGGCGTCAAGAACGAACACGTGTGCATGTGCAAACGTATTTTGCGCATGTGCAATTGCACTAGCAAAATGACATCCATTTGCACTGTATTTGCACTTCATCTAATGCAAGTGCGCATGTTCAAACACTATGTATGGCAATTGCATCTGCATTAGTGCAACTACAGCATAAAGACATGTCAAACGTGTAATTGTGCATGCACAAACTGCATTTGCATACACCCACATTTCATTTATGCATACGCATTTGTACAGAAAACCAAACCCACTTGCTTTCTTTGCCTCCTTGTGAACTTTTGGCCTTTTTAGAATGAACGTCTGTTAGTAGTTGCTGTCTTTCTCTGAACTCAATAACATCCTGAGTCAATATCTCCCTTCTCATGCATGCATTGAGGCAGAGCAACCACTGACATGCCAGTCATGAAGAAGGCACGACCGCTTTAGGTCTGGGAAAACCTGATGCTGGGCCACTTTGACTCATTAAACCTTGAGGCAGGACCGACG
This sequence comes from Ambystoma mexicanum, assembly GCF_040938575.1. Classification (NCBI taxonomy): domain Eukaryota; kingdom Metazoa; phylum Chordata; class Amphibia; order Caudata; family Ambystomatidae; genus Ambystoma; species Ambystoma mexicanum. The sequence continues at coordinate 203,304,047 of NC_090938.1, forward strand.
TTTCTTAACAACACCGCCACTAAACAACACTGGCACTAAACAACAATGCCAAGAAACAATTCCGCCACTTAACACCACTGCCACTAAACACCACTGCCACTAAACAACACCACCACTAAACAACACAGCCACTAAACAACACCGCCACTAAACACTACTGCCACTAAACATCACTGCCACTAAACAACACTGCCACTAAACAATACCGCCACTAAACATCACTGCCCCCAAACACTACTGCCACTAGACAACAATGCCAGTAAACACCACCGTCACTAAACAACACTGCCAGTAAACACCATTGCCACTAAACAACACATATATTCTTGCAATGCAGCATTAACTTCATCTGGGATGTCCTGGACCAATCTTTAAGCGTTCAGTACAGAACCTTGGCGCACCGCATCAATCTCAACATTCTCTAATGTCAACTGTGCAACCATCCCTGCAGTGGCCAGTGACATACCTGTCCCCACTTATGGCATACAAAGGCAAGTTCTTTTGATGCATCTATCTGTGGATTTCATATATGTTGCCCCAACCTGAGCATCTCAGCACTTGTCAAGATGACAAGACATCCAGACAGTGAGTCGAGCTAGGTCGTAATCAATAACACGACAAAAGGGGACAACAACGAAAAGCAGCAACCTCAATGGCATCCCAGCAAAACGTGAGTAGTCATGCGTTCACATTCTTCTTGAACGGCATCAGTTTCCGCCAGACCTATGTTCTTGAGGGAGTGTTTTTCCAGAGCTTTTGACTCAAGGACAAACAGGTTCTAACTAACCTAGAAACTCTCAGCTTTCTGGTTATGGCCAGGAGTGTCCGATCCTCTCCTCGCAGAGTCCTAGTTGGGGAGGCGTGGTACATGGCTGGTCTATGCGCCTAAGATAGGTCAGAGCGGTGACAGTCCTTGTTGTAGAAAACATAGTCTGCAACATAACCTTTCATTTTCTCCAGACTGGAAGCCGCTGCTGACGAGCCCGGGCTGCTATATATTGCACTGACTCTTAATTCCAATCCATCATTGAGCCTTGTAGCCACTTTCCAAAGTTACGTGTGTAATGTATCTGGAAGGCTCTGGCAGCACGAGGAACACACATCGATTCACCAATGTTCACCAATTTAAAAGGGTTGAGGATGAAGTATGCAGAAGGAACTGGAGCATGTTGTGAAATACGCCAAAACGTTTGAACTTGTAGTTTCATTGAAACGTTACTACCAATTAGTTTAGCCATAGTTATCTGATACCGTAGATTTTACCGAATCCAATTTCACCTACTCAGAAAACTTCAATTGGTTTTCTTCGAATTGGTTAGGTAACTAGGTACATTTTAAACCATAGATGGGGTTCGGTAAGGGGATACGATAAGGCAGGAGGCTTGGGGGGTCTTGGGGTCTCCCCCTGCATAATAAAAATAAAATATGAAGAAATAAAATTCAAAGCTTTCTCCTTTAGGTGAAGTGGATTCGGTGAAATTACAGACATTCGTAGTTTTCATTTTGGTTTACCTGAGGATGGGAATGCCACGTGGCACTCTTTGAATTCTTTGTTTGTGATATTTATTCTTGTAGTCTTCAACATTATCAACAATTGCCTTAATGGACTGTGATGATGATGTTCTTGTGCTTGTTAATTCCTAATTGAATTTCCTTATAAAGTGTCACTTTTTGGGCTCTTGGTTGATATTAACCTCAGTTGAGAGCTTCAACACATGTTTCGCTGCACTTGGCACCATCTTCAGGCAGAGTTTATTAGAGGTGATGATTTCTGTATCTTTGTGGAAGATTGAATATGATTGAGGCATTGGGCTTTGTAATCCTTCATGGTGGATATTTCTTTTGGCAGGTATTTGAATTTACTAAGTTGTTAATGCAAGTGTGTGTTACCGTCCGACGGAACGGCTAATCGAATGAAGACGTGTGCCCACATTTAATAGAACAAATCGAACAATCTCAGGGTAATCCAACTGAGCCTTGTTGATTACTCTAGTCCCATGTTTGTTAAATCAGTGTCAATTCAACCTTTTTAGGTAATCTAATAACAATGAGTATTATTCTGCCCATGCAAGGACACCTGAAAGACTCAGGTAATACAGCACAGTAGCCATCTGTTAGATTGTCGAATTCTGTGTTCAATTAGTAATTCTGTCCTATTCAGTTACTGTTACTTGGGACACATCCAGAAGCCTAATAATTATCAAAGAATAACACCCCAAGCTTTTGACATACCTGAGTTCACTAAAAAGTGACGCAGGGGGCCATCAAATTATGGCAAGAGGCTTCTGTGCGTGTATTCTGTGCCTAACCTTCCCTTACCCTCTGAAGCACTCCCTTGTGAATCCTCTTCTCAAGAAACCCACAGCCGACCCCTCCTGCTCGGCTAACTATTGCCCAATCTCTATCAAGCCTTTCCTGGGTAAACTCCTGGAAAAGGTGACCATCTCCCACTTTAACCTCCACACTGATTCTGTTGGCTGTCTCCATGACCACCAGTCTGGCTTCAGAGCAGCCAGAAGCACAGAAACTGCTGCCTTGAACATCCATGAAGACCTGCTCTACAACTTTGATTCTAATCTCCCCTTTGTCCTCATTCAACTTGATCTCTCCTCTACCGTTTACACAGTCACCCATCCTGCTCAACCATCTCTGTGATGACTTGGGTATCATTGATCAGGCCTTGGACTGGCTGACCTCTTTCCTCTCCAACCAACCCTCCCAGGTCCAACTTGGGTCTTTCCTCTCCTCTATCTCACTCTCCACTTGTGGTGTTCCCCAAGAGTTTAAACTCTCTCTCCCTGGCTTTTCAACCAATACCTGGCACCCCTCGCCCACCGGATTGCTGCTCTCTGCTCCAACTTTCAGTGCTGCGCTGATGACACTCAGCTTGTTTTCAAGCTCCCCTTTGCCACCTCCTCTTCCTCTCTCATCCCTGACTGTCTGTCTGCAATCCAGCAGTGGCGCGCTGTCAACGACCTCTGCCTTAATGCCAGTAAAACAGAGATCCTCTGCATCGGCACACCTGCACCTTCCTTTCCTGTCACTCTCTGGCTGGCCTCCTTTGGCCCTCTTCTTACTCCCACCTGTGAGGCTAAGAACCTTGGGGTCATCTTCGACTCTACGCTTTTCTTTTCCCCACACATCTCTGACATCTCCAAAAAGTCAAACTACCAACTGCACCTCCTCAGGGGTATTCTTCCTTTCCTCTCCTTCTCCCAGAAGCTCACTGTCTCTAGAGCTCTGGTTCTCTCTAGGCTTGATCATTTCAATAGCCTCTTTCTAAATCTGCCTGCTACTACTCTCCGCCCTGCGCAACTCATCCAGAACAGCACTGCAAGACTTGTCCTTGGCCGCAAGCCCTGGGATCGTATCTCTCCAGCCCTGAAATCTCTTAATTGGCTCCCAGTGGCTGCAATGATTCAGTTCAAGACCCTCTGCAATGTCCACAAGGCCTTCTGGGGTCTGGGTCTGCATAACCTTGAACTCTCCCTTTGGAAATACCTTTCTACTCAAGCTCTTCGCTCCTCCGCTTCCAACTCCCTCAAGGTTAGTCGCCTCTCCAAGGAACGAGTTGGGGGTAGATCTCTTTCTTCAGCTGGGGCCTCCCTCTGAAACACCTTCCCTGCCTCTTTGAAACCTGAGGAGAACCATCTTGGGTTCTTGAAGCACCTCAAGACCTTCCTCTTTGCTTCTGCCTTCTCTCTCCCTCTCCCTTGCTGATCTGCTTGTTTTACACTGGGCTCCTGGCTACCCTCTGAATTACGTGCCCAACTCCCTGCCCACCCAGCTGCATACCAACACTGCCTCCTGGCAACCTCTGCACTTGGGGCTGTTTCTGCAACCCTACAGTCCCCTTAACTGCACTTATCAGACACCTCTTATCTGCGGTAAATTGTTGCACTTTCCACCTGCTGGCTGCACTATATGTTGTTGTTTTTGATCACTTGTCAGCACTTTCCACTCCTCCCCCTCTTGCACTTTGACCTTTCCCTTTATAGTTTAGTGTTAATGTTAAAGGTATTTGTATGGCTCACTGTCATCACCGGAGTGGTCCTCAGTGGCTCTGGAGGCTCTGAAAAGGTGGGTGTGAAAAAAAGGAGGGTGTGGGGGGGTTAGTAGGGTGTAGTGCAAAAAGGAAAGTGAGAGTTGTGATTTCCTGTTGGAAGCTTCAGTTCGGTTTACACCGTTCGCTGAGCTTAAGTGCGGTGTTCGCGTCGTTGCAACTTCCCATGTGCCTTTGTGAGTGATTATGTATTATTAGTCTCTTGTTGCACTGTGGTGAAGTATGTGTGTATTGCTGTTCAGAGATGCGGTTGTGTGAGTTTATGTATGGGAAGTGTATACGAAAAGTTGAGGTTCTAGAGTTGGGTTAGCAGGTGTTGGTATTGTAGTTTGGCTGCTTATTTGGTAGGAGTGTTGAGGAGTGGCTTTTTTCTTCTGTGTTACTCTAGTGGTATGTCTACATGGCTGATGTTGGAGTCTTCCCTGCCATGGATTGGCAATGATTGGGATAGAGTGTTCTGGTCACTCCCTAACTAAACTTAGGGGGTTCTTAACCTGCCTATGTTTCCTATGTGGCCATGGGTTGTTGGGGTGTTCTCCCCAACCCTCTGGTTAGGGGAGATTAACTAAGGTCATGGATTAATCCTTAAGGTTCTTGTTTCGCGTTGGGCGCATGCTTCCTAGTCGTTTCCTTCTGGTTCTGGAACAAAGATCCTAGTTGTGAGTATTTTCCTGAATTCCAAATGATCCCTTGGGTTGCCTATGTTTTTTGGTAGGTGATTACAGGTTATTGCTGCCAGGTGAGAGAAAGATGATCCTCTGAATTTTCTTTTATTGTATTCTAAGCGAATGTCGTTGCTTGATCAGAGTGGTCTTGTCGGACGGTAGACAGTTATTTTCTCATTTAGAAACTCTGCTTTTCATTTGCTTTCTGCAGCTTTGATGTAGTTGTTCAACTCCACTGCACTTGTGTTGCCATTGTTGGTCAGTATTTCCATTCAATTTTCCCATTTACTGAAGTAATTAATTGCAAATGAAGTTGATTTGTAAAGAATTGAGCATTTCCTTTGTTTTATATACTGTGACGATTGTGCATATGGATGTTGTGAGATGCAGAGAATGAAGCTCTTGAGACACTTGAAACACACTGGGGCTATTTCTGTCTTCTATTGGTGAATTGATATGTCTTTCTATAATGTAATATTTCGATCTTGTTGGCATCCAGCTTTCCTTTTCTGTCTCTTCATTTATCCTGCCCCATGCCCTCTTCTTGAACCAAGACACTGACCCTTATTAGGAGTTTGCCGGTACCGACGGGTTATCGGCAGTCTCGCCTTACCGTTACCAGCGTCCGATATCTTGGTGTTACTGGGATATTACGGGTGCGCGGCAATGGCGGTAAGTCCCGTAGGACTCCATGGAATGGGAACCACTGAATCACTAGCACTGTTGTGAACGGTGCCAATGATTCCGTGACTTCTCTGCTGGTTGGGGCCAGAACTCTCGGCAGGTCAGGCCTGACGATAGTTCACTGCTCCTACCAGCAGACTCTGAGAAACAGCAATTTTACCAGCATTTTTTCTGGACTGGCTTTCTCCAAATGAGGCCCACTGACTCTCGATGCGACACTTGGCCAGCTGCCACAGCCTTATCATGTCTTACCAAATCCCTAACACAAACATATAATGTCCTACAGTCCGGCAGATGCCACTCTTAAAATTGCTAATTAGAAGCCCTAAATTTAACCTCATGTGGGTACCCCAAAACTAATAATGGGAAGTTCTGAAACAAACTTAAATAATCTGTGGGAGGACCTACATTATACATTCCTACATTAATCGTATAATTTGCAAAAAGTCACAGAGGTAATGAGAGCCTGTGTGAAGTTTTGCTGCCGATTCTTCTCGTTTCCAAATAGGAACCTTTACGCCGTCCAATTGGAAATCTTTCATGGGTGTCAACCTTAGCATCACCCATTTGGAATCTTGCTTTAACACAGATATTGTGTTGTGAAAACCACCAATTAACCATGCCTTCTAGTCCTGTGCAAATCTCTCCACATCCTTATGTCAAATGGGTGGAGCGGTTTATAGTGAAAAGACCGGGAAAAAAAATATCGAAAAAAAGGTCGAACCAAAAAATCTCAAAAAAAAAATTCGAATTTTTTTTCAATACGTTTTTTTTCAAAATGGGGGGTTCCCCCCAACCCCCCTTTTTTCATTTTTTTTATTTTACCCCTTTCTTTTACTTACCTGACCCCAAAAATTCATATAAATAAATAAATAAAAAATTCGATTTTTTTTTTTCCGATATTTTTGTTATTCGATATTTTTTTTCGGCCTTTTGACTGACCACCGGGTGGAGCTATACAAACTTTATACCAAATGTACATTTTTATTCCAAGCATAACACAGCAAATCGAAATCCAGACACCAATATCAACACCATTCTTAATGGCCAGTGGGAAGCTCCTGCACCACCGAAAATATCCAATGTAAAAAAGTACCCCCACCAAATAATGCCCATGGAAAGTCCTGTGTGATTCCTAATGTCTCACTGGAGGTTACTGCACCATCCTTGTGTTGCTGGATCAAAAGTCCAACACCCATGTTACAGTGATCTAAAAGGAAGATGGTAGTGGAACCTCATGCCAACTACTGAAAATGATGTGTGTTATTTATATAGCACTTTCGCCAAAGTACATATTTACATAAAATATAACCAAACCGAGGTTGCTACTCATTTATTGACCTTAGAAAGATGAAAGGCTGAATTGGCCTTACTGGGATTCGAACCTGCGACCCTCAGTTCACACACACTTCGCACCAGCGAGCACTCGTCCCACTTGAGCTATAGTACCAGCATAAAACACGAAAACAGTGTGTTGGTTCATTGAGAGACGAAGAATTATGCAACACATTTTCAATTCATGCATATGGCTTTTATTATTGTTTAGCTGTTGTTAGATTATTGTATCTGCACACTTTAACAATCTCTCTTTTCCAATGAAGGGGGGTGATTAACCCCATTGGGGGCTTGAAGGGCGCCCGGACAGCCCCGTTGCAGTGCGTCTCGGTGGCAGAGGGACACTCCAAGCCGGTTCTCTGCCTGGATGCGACGGATGAGTTGCTTTTCACCGGATCCAAAGGTAAGTGTTTCCCAGGAGGAAGGAACTCTGTGGAAGGGCTCAGTAGATGAAGGATGCAGCGAGTTGAGTGTTGATGCATGACCGAATCCCTCCCAGACCTGACAGCGAGAGAGAGGAAAGCCAACGTAAGTTATGTTAAGTTATTCCCAAGAAGCATAGGAATTGAAAATATGCCCTACGTGAATCCACTAGGTGGGAGCTGCTAACTGGAGACCCCAGAGAAGGTAAATCCACCCCTGAGGACATCACTCCTCACTTGACCCTGAGTCTTAAAACCTCATTCATTTCATTCTGATGCCATCAAATCTCTTCCCTCTTCTATGAAATATCCAATCATTGGTCACTCATTCACTCCGCTCTCAGCTTCCTAATCATTTTATTCCCTTCTTCGTGTTCTCCGGTTTCTTTCTCTCCCTCATTATGCCTCCTTCCCTTCTCTTTTCAGCCCCCTACAGATGTCTTTCCTTTCTCCTGTCTTTAACTTTAGTTTTACTTTTCTTCTCCCCCATTGTTTGAAGTGTGCCCTGCGTCATGTTGCCTTTCCTTCTTCCCTTACAGTTGCACTTTTTCTTCATCTTCTATAAACACCTCCCCCAACTCCACTCTGTAAGGATCTCATGGTGGCAACAATAAAGACAGACAGTTCGAGTGTTTTTATTGAACTTTAATAATGGGTGAGATAAACGCCTAATCTAAACCTAAATCTAATTTGGGAGCAAGCCAAGTCCACCAAATAATAATAAGGCAGTCCTAGTGGCGTCTGGTCATATAAAAAAGGGCCTATACTAAAAACTATTGTCAATCCTTACTACTAAATTACAAAAAGAGTGTGGGATAATGTTCACCATAAAAGAAATGTGTTCACCATTGAAAAGTCAGGATGGTATGGCTGGGTCTCCCTTCCCCATGTTTTAAGCACGGGACAAGGCAGGACCTCTGAGCACAGCACACTCCTGGGCCTCGCCAGCATGAGGTTCACAGTTCAGTTCAATGATATCAAAACCTTCAGAGGCTAAGTCTCTTTCCTGACATAGTCTCTTGCCTTGGGAGGCCTGCTGATTCACAACGACAAACAAACAAAAGTTCTCTCTGTGATCTTGCACCTTAGGTAATTGCTCTTTGCCCACAGGCTCTCCCTCCGCTGGGGTTGGATCCTCTTTGCAGTTTGGGCCACCCTCCGTCGTGTTTACTACGGCCTTTCTCTAACACAGTTCATGTATTGTGCATCCTCATCAGAAAGCAGTGTTTTCCTTCTCCTACCTTTCTTTGGGCATCCCTCTGTCAGGTTCACACTTGCCTCATTCCACAGTTCATGGAAAGCAGGGTTCCCTTCCCGTAGCTTTCCTCTGGCAGCGGGTCAGAGACATTCAATTGTACATGGGATATGATGTGACCCTTATAGGACCACTCTGACGCCTCTCTCTACCCCTTCCCATGGTCTTCTGGTTCTTGTAATTCAAAACAGGTCTCGGTCAGAGTCTTTTGAATGAGCACCCATGTGGCACCGGACCCCTCTGCAACTGGACCTTAACTGGGCTTTCTTAAAAGTTCAAATACACACACAAGTTCTTTCTATTTTAAATTCCTTACATTCACAATGTTGCTACTTGCAACCTTAGGCTCAATACAGTTTGGATTTCTATCAGCGTCCTCCGACTCGCCGGCTGTGCTGAACACGTTTGTTTCTCTGATCTCTGGAGTCAAGGATAGTACCTCGGTAGCCTGCTTACCTCTCCACCTGCGTTATCAATGCGAGAGGCCCCCGTGCACCGTTGATATCTGCTGCTTCGCAAGCCTGCTGTAACTCCCGGTATTACGATTTCCCGTTCGGGAGCTTTGCCGGTTTGAGTTGCAAAGGGCAGTTTAATCCTCCCTTCATTGTTCTTCCAGGTCTCACCGTCTTTCTTCTCTGTTTGAACTTCCAGTTTGGCGTAGCTGTCTCTGGTTTGATGTAGCTGCCTCCTCATGCGTTCGGCCTTGCTCGAAGTGTGCTCTGCCTTTTATCCCTGTGGGGAAGGTAAAGGGCCGTCAGGTGTGCGTGGTTACTGTCAATTGTCTGACTCTGCCTGATCTATGTGTTGGGACATGTCAGGTAAACGGCTCTGGTGTTAGTCCATTGTCTGTTACCCTGTAAGAAAGTGTTTGTGTGGGAAAGGTGGGGGGGGGGGGTAGAGCTTCTAAATATCATACAGGGTAGGATGGGGAAAGGTGCTACAGGGAAGGATATATCACGTCCCAACCCTCAGTGTCCCACTTCCACTCCCTGAATACCCCTCGCCCAGGTGATCCCCCCGCACTGCTCCACCCCCAGGAACTGTATCCAATAGCGATGGCCGTGTACTGGTTACCTGGATGACAGATTTCCGGGCACTAGCAGGTGAGACACCTTCGGGTTTCTCACAACTCCTACCAGGAGAAATGTGGCCCTTTCTCTTGTGCCTTGTTTAGAAATCCCAGAGCACCTCGCCCCTTTCATACCTCATTTCTTAATATGCTTGTTTCTGTGCTTTTATAAGTTTATCTTCAATTTGCCGCACTCTATGCAAAATGCTCTGCAGCGTGCACAGTGAGGCCAACCACTAATGGCAGAAGGGTGTTATACAAGACCACTTTCAATATCAATATCAATTCCCTACTTACATGCACACAATTCCTTGACTAAAGGGCACCGTAATGAGCATCTTTTCAATCCAGTCATACCGGATAGTGGGGCTACATTTGACAAGGCTTTCAACTCTATTCCCCTCAATGCAACTGTGTTCCCTTCAATGCGTCATGTTCACTGGTTCTATGTGCCCGTAATGCCATTCTTTCTGGGTCAGTGCTTTTTGAGCTAATTTGCATACCCAAAAGGCATTGCTCAGCAGCTCTGATCTGGAGGTGAGATTCCAAAGATGGCCATTGGGTGGCGCTGTGGCTTGGTAGCTGAAATGGCCTATTTTATTTTTCCTTACCTAACTACACTTCCACTTGTATTTGATTACTTAGACGTATCCCCGATTCCTTTCTCCATCTGATGTTCGGAAGATCCCTCTTCTCGGGTAGTTTATTTTTAAGTTATTTGCCTTTTCTCTAGGCCTAGGACCTCTCTTATCAAACTAAATAACAGCTGGGCTGTGCGGGTAGCCTTCATCAGAGAAGGGAAATTACTGTGAAGTTCTCACCCTTTGATTTTCTTCCCAGTCACATTTCCTGCTTCTTTCTTGCTATTCCTTCCTGGATACCTTTTTGCTTTTATTCTCGTAATCTGAAACATGAGAATATATTTTCCTCCCAGATTTGCCCTCTTCCACCTTTTCTCTCTCCTATTAGCTTCCGTGCCGCAGCTGTTGGTTTCTGAGTCGCATGAGCATGTTGAGGGCTCTATATCCCTGTCTTCCAGCCATCCCTGACTCCATGCTACGAGACTCCTTCATTGTCACTGTTCTCGGCGGATGATTGTGATTTATTCGAAAATATTTTACCTAATGGAGATTTCACTCAATCCATTTCACCGAAAAACAAATAAACGTTTTACTTGTTCTACTAATATAATGAGGAGGAAGACCCTGAGCACTTCTGAAGGGGCTGCACTGTAGCCAAAGATGCGCTTCCAGACCCCTTGCATACATTTGAGTCGGGAAATATGACCCTGACATGATTTGCACTTCCACCTGTGCCGGTTCCCAACAGGTGCGGCTGGATGACCCGTGTTTCTGGGCATTTTAAACGGTGAATTCGTTGTGTGCTTTAAAATGTCTTGAAATAATCCCTTATTTGTGCAAATACGCCAAAGAGCGTGGGGGTGTAGGTGGAGGCATCTGAATAAGAGTGTCTAAAATGTGCAAATTCAAATGACTTTTGTGAATTGTGCTGCCCCCTTTCTTGGCACAAGGGAGGAGACCCAGTGCTGAAGGAAGGGCACCCCTTCACGTGCACCATAAAAAGATTTGGGTATCTGGCCCCATGTCTTTTAAAAAAAAATCCCTGCTTTCTGCAGACATTCTGAAACCAGAATTGGGTATATGCCCACTGGCACCTTATAGAGAAAACTCAAAGATAGTGCTTTTTTGGTATGTCCGTTCCCAGAGCTAGTAGGGCAATAAGTCTCCTTCAGAGAAAGTGGAAAGATGGGGTGAATTTAAGAAAAGTGGTTAGGATATTTTGCTAGTCATGCAAACAGAGCTAGCTGATGAAAAGCAAGAAAAACAACCTGTGCTATCCTCCGTTCATGATCGAGAAGGTTGGAAAGTAGAGGTAAGATCTTCATATCTGATACTCCTGTTTTCTTACTTTATTAGATCGGACCTGCAAGATGTGGAACCTGGTAACAGGCCAGGAAATCGCCACCATGAAGGGCCATCCAAACAACGTGGTCTCCATCAAGTACTGCAGCCACTCCAGCCTGGTCTTCACTGTCTCCACGTCCTACATCAAGGTCTGGGACATCCGCGACTCCACCAAGTGTGTCCGCACGCTCACGTACGTTTCTGCTCTTGGTAATGCATTCGGACACAGGCAGGATTGCATGGGTCTATCTAGAATTTGGAAACGAATGGTTTCTACAGAGGTTCTGTCGGTACGACGTCCTTTAATCGCCAGTAATTTCAACGCCTGGCATTTAAACGTGTAAAGAATTACAAAAATGGTAAACAACATTTTTAAGGAGGGTGGGAAAGGAAGATAAGGAGTTTGGGGGGTAGGGAATAGGTTAAAATAGGTGGGGGAGAAGGGATTTGGGGGGTTGAAATTACTGGCTATGAAAGAACATGGAACGGTTCTGTCATAGACAATGTTGGGAGGGTGAGGTTCATGCAGCGTTCAGCTCTGGGTCTGAGTTTAAACCATCCATCTTCTGAAGGCATCCCAACAGCTTTGCTTCTTTCAATGGGTGTAAGTTTCAGACATACCGTTGTGCACCAGAAACTCCAAGTGTCAGGTTGGTTACATCTTCAAACAAGGGCCTGAAGTGAGACTGTAATCTGCTTCATTCATCTGTCTTGCTTGTCTCTGCTACTTGAAGTGACAGCTAAGAAAGTACGACTGTTAACGAGACTGCATTTCAGACCACCTAGAACATAGAGCCGATGTGTCGATATATGATATGATATGATAGGTTATTTATAACGTACTTAATACCCAGAGGTTTCTAAGCCCGGACCTGGGGATCGAACTTGTGGTGCTCCGTGTCTTCTTGCTTCCAAGGCGAGCACGGTGCCCCTGAGCTATCCTTCCGAGACTAGATTAATAATATTTATATCCAGATTAATATCCAGAAGTAGTACTCAGGCAATCTAGCAAAGCAGTAACAATAGGAGTGCACCCTGGAGAGTGCATAGTTATTTTTTTAGTGTGCCCAGTTTTAGCTTAACTTTGAGACACCATCTTGACACTTCACCACACCGGTTGTTTACACGCCCACATCCCCCCGCACGCTTGCTACAGTAACTTTCCCAGATCCCAAAGTTTTATTTTCTTTTAATGTTAAAAAAAGTATTTTCCTCTTCACTGTTCAGGTTGAAACTTGAGTGAAAGAGAAAGAGAGAGAGATAAGAAAGTAATAGTCCTCTTCCAATGGCCACTGCCATTTGAGCATTATATACAGATCATTGATGTAACAGTGGTCCAAGAGCGCTTTCCTTGCCCTGCCACCAGGGGTTTTACCTGGTCTGGGAAAGATCCGGGGCTACACTAATGTTGGGACTGTTGGGACTCGGGGCTAGCTAGGCTTTTGTGTGTAGCCCCTGATCTTACAAGGACACAGGCCATATAAACCAGTAGGCGAGAGGGGGTTTCTTGCCCTGCAGAGCTCCCAGTTATGAAAATGTTGTAAGCAGAACTGCAAAGAGAGCTTAATGTGGGTTTATGGCCAAGGCAGATCATACAGACTGACTCCAGACCCATTTTACACTAATTGAGTCCAACAGCCACTTGCATTGACTGGATGATAACAATCCAACACGGTACACTAGATCACATTTGACCACCAAGGTGGTGTATATTGTTGCTTTCTGATGACAGCCACAAGCAAATTGCCACAACAGCTGGAAATCTGTAGGCAGAGCTATATTGACCGCGAAACAGTCCCTCTCAGTCTACGCTACCAGCCTGCGGAACCTCATACTCAGCGACATCAGTCCCATCCCACCCTCACACAATTCAGAAAATAAAACCCCCCATTTCAAGGAGCACCTCCTCCCCAACCTGCCTCCTGGACAGCACCATCTACAGCCCCGCCGCATGTTCTACCGCCTCTCTGCGCTGTTGGACATGTAGCACTAATGGTACATTTTACTATGCTGTAATTACTGCTGTTGCCCCTGTAAACATCTAAAATATGCCTCTATGTGTCAGTGCGTGCTCAGTGGTCTCCCAAAGCTAGGTCCTTGCTCAATATATCCCCATATTAAATGCTTTCATGTTTATTTATTTATTTGTTTTAATTTTTGGTAACGTGCCAACTCGCTCGAAGTCATCAGGCCGCACAAAGAACAAACGAGACAAAACAACAAAGAAATATATATTTAGTAGATTTGTAGTTCACTCCTGTTGGTTAAGTCACCAGGGTCTACGATTGCAAAGCAGAGCCCAAGGGTTATAAGCAGTAAAATTGGGGTGACAGCTGCTTTCATTGCTTTAGGTACTCGTAAATAACCTCCAAGGTAGAACAGGCCATACAGGCTGAAGACAGTGCCATATAAAGCTTACAGGAACGTATATAATGCAGGCCCATCGAGTGAGACGCAGCTCATTGGACTCGAGGGCTTTCTGTAGCATGGGTACAGTGGGCGCAAAGGCTGTAGCAGGGGTACAGTGTGCCGCCAAGGGCTGCAAGGCACTGTCCTGCCCAGAAAAGCCTAAACCAAGACAATTCATACAGGCTGAAGTAGAGCGGGATCCTCTGACTTTGCAGGCCCTATAGCACAGGATGTACAGGTGCAGCGGTTCAGAGGACAAGAGCAACGAATAGGATCACTGAGGTCATCAAGGTGCTAGCATTCAGTCCATATCTGTCCAGTATGAAAGCATTGTCAAATTCAATTTTTTAAGCTAATGGTTTTCCATATGTTCTAATAATATCTTTTTCACAGTTCATGTTTCCAGTGGGAGTGCTATATAGTTGCTTATCTGTGTCTCTATACAGATGTTAATTTTTTCCAAAGAATGAACAGATTGTGGATCCTGGGACAAAAGTCCCACTTGCTGATGTCTTGGGTTCATATATTTTAAACCAATGTAACCCTCTAGATCCTCAGGTCAGGTGTTCAGTGGGGATGCCTGCGCCGGGACGACCACGCGCACCATCACGAGCGCTCAGGGCGAGCCGCAGATCAACCAGATCGCACTGAACCCCAATGGATCGATGCTGTACTCTGCCACTGGGAACTCGGTCCGGGTCTGGGATCTGAACAGGTAAGCGTGTCTAAGTGCAGCCCCTACATATAAAGGGGGTAGCGTTGACTTTTACTCCCTTAAATAGGCAAACACTCCTAACAAATAAATATAGGGAGTAAAACTACTCACAACAAAAATAGCTAGGAAACACAACCTCACACCCTCACAGCTCCATGGGTAAGTTTGAATCAATAGAAGACGTAGTGCCACTGGAAGAAACTCTACTACTAATGCTGCCTGATTCCAAGATGTAAAAATGTTACTTTTAAAGTGCACGTATAACTAGGTGCAAAGAAATATTTGTTACAAAACATTTGTGTTTTACAGTAAAAATAGTTGTACTTGCTTATGAAATACATTAGGAGGTCACATTACTTGTTTTACTCCTGCTAAAAAATAATTGTACTGCCAAATAAAAAAAAAATAGGGAGTAAAATACTCCTTAAGTGTGAACTTAAGCAGTATTTTATGTAACTGACATGAGGTTAAAGTATATGCTGAAGGGATAAGCAAGGCCTGCTCCATATACAGATCACATCTTAATAGGCAACATCGTTGCAGTTTAAAACTCGACCATCTTTATCACTTGAAAAGAGTTATTAATGCTGCTGGTCCTTATGTCTTCTACAGAATGCAGCCGCTCGGGAAGCTGATCGGCCATATTGGTCCAGTAATGTGCCTGACGGTGAACCGGACACCCAGCAAACACGACCTGGTCATTACCGGCTCCAAAGATCACTACGTTAAGGTAACTTGTTCGACTCATACTATGCCATGTGTGGAAACCTTACGCGAGGGGCAATAGCATGAGTGCTGCTTATTCTGCAACGAGTGATGGAAAATAATATCCGTGCCGCAAGTGAAAATGGTGAACTTGGCCCATTTTTCAGCATTCGTCTTTTTTGTGCAAATCAAACAGTATTAGCACCCAGCAGGGAGGCGCCAGCCAATCAGGAGGCTCAGAACGCGGACTGTACGGTATGGTACAATCCTGCATTCTGGGCAGCCGGAGCCCCCTTCCCTTCCACGCTCCACCCCACAACTTCTTCTCTTAGCACCTGCGTATTTTCCTATGCGGGTGCTAGGAGTGTTTTTAAAAAAAATAAAAAGCAGCTTACCATAAACGCAGCCCGACGCTGTGCCGTCATGTTGATCAGGAAGCCCGTTTTCAATGTTAATGACGTCCAAAGTCATCAACATAGAGAATGGACGTCCTGTCATATAGGACTGCACAGCATCAGGCCACACTTCTAAGGTAAGTTGATTTTTTATGTTAAATATGCACCATTAGCACCCATGTAGACAACTACTCGGGTCCTATTGGCGATATGCCTCGAGGGTGGCTGGGCCCACGCTGTGGGTAATGGCTCATTACCCACAGGGTGGGGCCCCTCTCCTCGGGACATATTGCCACATTCCTTCAAACAAGTGATATTTTGTGAGGCGTGAATTCACACACATTATCACCCGGGTAGAAGAGGCAAACAATCAGGTTGATCGGATCATGCACTGAATCCCACAATCCAAGCCCATGTTCCGAGCATCCTGATGGCTGCTTCCCCCTGTCCTGCCTTCTTCCTCCCTCGCTCCCTCCCATCCCTTCTTCTTCATTTCCTCGTCCCTTCCACCCCCATTTACTTGATGGCTTCCGTGGCGTTGGCGACCCTGCCGCTTCTGCAGCAGCTCTGTCTTCCTTCTGGCTGCCATAGAAATGGAAGAGGTACTCCGCTTGGAGCCCTGTCTTTCTGTCCATGGGGGCCAGCTCGTAACAGTATTTTTGTATAAATGAACGGGACCCTGCAAGGATTCCCATTCATTCATACAAAAGACATGGCTGTCAGCACCCCAGGTTACCGGATTGGCAACCCGGGGTGCTAATAGCAATAATCACCCATTCCACAGGCTGTAACCGGTGGTAACGGCACTGGGGAGCCCGGGTAAAGGCTATTAACTCAGGCTCGGGCCGGAACTGGTGATTATTTTTTAAATATGAAACATTTAAAATTTGCCAGCAGTTTTTTATTTTATTTGCTTGACATTTGTGGGACAACTTCTCTGATAACTGGTCTTGGACAAATATTCCCAGCCTTCTCAGCTGACAATGCAAAATAGTTTTGCAACCTCACCAGTTTTTGCACACTTCCCTTTGCTGGTTACGAGGATTCATACTTTTTGTCAGAAATGTAAAATGAAAAAGTGTGCAGATGTTCTTACCCCCAAAAGAAATTAAGTTGCTTTTTAATCATGATCAGTCTGTTCTTGCAAATGATAGTCAACTTCAATGCCTGGTAGCAGGAGTCAAGAATCCCTTGAGCCAGTTTGACTCCTATGTGCAACTACAGGTACACACGATAGAACCGTGTGTATAAAGTCTACTAATGCATTCCACGCTAAGCCAGATTACCTCCTATGTACTAACGGTATGCACCATAATGCAACATGCATTAAGCCTACTAGTTTATTTCACTTTGAGTCAGATTATCGCCCTATGTGATAACTGCTGGTATGCACCGTAATGCAGCATTCATCAAGTCTACTAATTCATTCCACTTTCAGCCAGATTGACTCCTATATGATAACTACTGGTGTGCACCATAGTCCACAGTCTACATAAAGTGTGATAAGTAATGCTTGATTGAGCCAGATTGACTCCTATGTTCTAACTACTGGTACACACAATATTACAGCATGCATCAAGTCTACTAATTCATTCCATGTTGAGCCATATTGACACCTATGTACCAACTACTTGTACGCACCAAAGTCCAGTGTGCATCAAGTATTGTATTGTATTTGGCTATTTATATAGCGCTCTTTCCCCATTTGTATGGCCTCAATGCGCTTTGTGGTTGCAACGCCCTCGGTGACCGTAGTCAATGTGGTGGAGGTTCTGAGAGTTTTAGATTAAGAAATGCTTGTGTGCTTGTTCGCTGGCTTAGGACTTAGATGGCTGGCTAGGCTCCACTAAGCAACTCAAAGGTCAGGCACGTGGATGGGTGCTGTTGGTGTTATACAATAGACTGCTATTGTTGAAGATTCGATGTGTGGCCAGTTATACTGAATTTTCTTTTTTTTGGTAGTCACTGTATGCTAGTGGCAGTGGTGTTGATGTACGTCAGTTGTTTCAGTGTGAACGTCTATGTGCGCTGCTAGACCAGATGGGTATAGCCATAGCTGCATTCTATGGTGCATGGATGCTTGGCCGTGCATGCGGCCTGTGTCCAGAGACATGCTTAATAGGTATACGCACCATATGCTTTGATGTAGTTCGACTGCAGCGCCATTTGTCCAGTGTGGATGGCATAGTCTCATTATTCATGGTCTCTCTGGTGCAAAGGTCTGAGCGGCGAGGGCGTGTGAGGTTTATTGCAGTGTGCCACAGTGAATGCTGCTGGCTTCATTGGCGTGTTTGACCGGTAAGGGTGTTGTTGCGCATGGGGCAATAGTTTGTCAGGTGAGCCGATGCTAATCCTGTCATCGTTCGTGTTGTAGTTGGAGGAGGTGCTACGGTTGATTGTGGACTGCCTCTGCGAATGTTGCTGGCTTTAATGCAGTATTTATAGGGTAGGAGTGTTGCTGTGCATGGGGCGACAGTTTGTCTAGGTGAGCCGCTGCGAATGCTGCCGGCATCAGTTCTCTGATTGGTGTATAGGGATGTTGGCTTCAGCAGTGTACTTTAGAGAGGGGAGGAGTTCAGGCGGGAGTTGCAAAGAGCCAGGTTTTTAGGGCCTTTCTGAATTTCAGCTGATTTTCAGTGTTGCGAATGTGGAGTTTCAGATAATTGGCGCTTGGACAAAGAACGAGGACCCACCCAGCATGGAGGAGTTGTGGGGTGGGACCACTAGGCAATAGGCTGTGCGAGATCTGAGATTCCTTGAGGGCTGGTAGGGGAAGATTTTGTCTTGAAGGAAGTCCGGGCCGGTGTTGTGAATGCCGCGGTGGGTGGTGCACATGGCCTTAAAGGTAGTGCGTCGACCCATCAGGAGCCAATGGAGGAATTTTAGTGTGGGCTGATGTGTTCTCTGGGGGGGGGTAGGTTAATAAGCATGCGTGCCGGACCATTTTGGATTCTTTGGAGTTTCCTTAGTTGGAACGATGGAGCGCCTGGGTAGAGGCAATTTGCGTAGTCTTGGCAGGAGAGGATAATGGAGTTGATGGCGGAAAATCTGTGGGGATATGTGAGATAAGGGAAAATACGCCTGAGATGGCAGAAGCAGGTTTTGGATATGGAGGTAGTCTTGGGTGAGGGATAGGTCCATGTCCAATGTGCATCCAAGGTTTTTTTTTTACCACTTTTGAAGTTGCCGGTGCTTGTCCTAGGGATTGAGGCCATGGAATCGATTGGGGAAGGAAGGCTGTTTTCCCGCATACTAGGAGTTCAGTTTTCCCCGGGTTGAGGATGAGGTGGTTGGTCGTCATCTGGTGGTCAATATCCGAGAGGCATGATAACAGGTCCGCACTGCTGGAACCTTGAGATTTGGGGATTTTAAGGATGATCTGGTTGTCATCTGCGTAGTTGTAGCAGGTAAGATTGTATGAACGGATGACTGCGCGCTGGGGTTTTAGGTAGAAGTTGAAGATTAGGAGAGAGAGCGATGCTCTTTGTGGTACAACTTTCCATACTGGTCGTGAGGTGGATGTTAACTGGTGGAGGTGCATGGTTTGTGAGTGATTTGAGATGAAGGAGGAGATCCAAGAGAGGGCAGTGTGTCTGATTCCTAGTGTTTGTAGCCTGTCTAGTAGAATAGTGTGATCGATGGTATTGAAGACTGCAGAGAGGTCCAGTAGGATGAGTACTGTGCAGCCTTCTGCATCAGCGGTTCTTTTTAGGTAATCCCAGACGGATATTAGGGAGGATTCCATTCCTCTGAGTGGCCTGAAGCCTGATTGTGCAGGGTCTAGGAGGTTTTTGGCTTCGGTTAAGAGGCAAAGCTGCTTGTAAGCTTCCCGGTCCATGAGTTTGGCGATGAATCGTGTGTTGGAGATTGGCTGGTAGTTCTGTCAGAGGAGTGGGTCGAGTGTCTGTTAATTGAGGATGGGTCTGATGTAGGGGGGTTTTAGGGCTTCCGGGAAGGATCCTGAAGGGAGTGAGTGGTTGTGGATTGAGCGTGCAGTACTACCAGCACAGGTAGAGGCTAGGATGTTATTGAGGAGTGTGGGTGGGCAGAGGTGTCAGGGGAGCCGGAAGGGCGGCAATCTGCTACGAGTGATTGGAACCCCTGGTGTGAGATGGGAGAGAAAGAGTCGAAGATTTGTATCGCGATGGGGTTTTGAAGAAGGTCGGTCTGTGGGCGGATGGTTGGCAGGGGCATGTGTTCCAATTTAGAGATGATGGCTGAGTGTCTGTCAATAGCGACATTGTGGAAGTGCAGTGCTAGGGTGTCACATAGGGCTTGGGAGACTGGAGGGGTGTGTCTCGAGCATGCAGTGGATTTGAATTCGGATATGAGTCTATGTAGTTCCTTGCTTGGGTTTCGTGCATTAAGGATTCTGTTCCCATAGAATGTTTTCTGGGTTTTTCTGATTTCCAATCTGTATGCTCTGGATGTTCTTGCCAGGACGGTTTTGTTCCGTGCTGTAGGGTCGGTTCTCCAGGTCTGTTCCAGATGGTGCTTGAGGGTTTTTAGTGATTTGAGTTTGGCAGTGAACCACCTGGGTGTTGGTCCTGATCTCTGAGTAGTCAGTTTTGTTGGGGTGAGGGTGTGATGGCATTTGTAAACCATAGGTCGAAGGTTTTGATCACTGGAGGTTCTTCCTGGACAGAGAGTGTGTGGATAGAGTTGAGGAGTGAGTGTGCTAGATCTTGGTTGATTACGACTTTATTCCATAGTGGAATGATAGGGAAGGTGGTTGGTGGTGGTCGTGTGTGGCCTTGACCACCGGCCGTTATGCTCAGTGGTATGGAGAAGTTAATTGCTGAGTGATCAGTCCATGATAGGGAGCGGAAGGCTAGGTAGATATGTTTGTTTGTGGTGCAGAAGACAGCGTCGAGCGTGTGTCCCCCATATGGGTGGGTGTGGATATGTATTGTCAGGTTGAGTGGTTCTAGATTGTTTGTGAGTGTTCGCGTCATAGGGTTTGAGGGGAAGTCAAACCATATGTTGAAATCCCCTAAAATGGTAAGTGTTGGATGTAGGATGAATTTGGTGGCTAGTGCTTCACCAAGTGTGTCTGCAAAGGTTTTATTGTAGCCGGGGGTCTATAGATGATTAGAAAGCTGTGCGAGGGTGAGAGTTGCAGTTTTACCATGAGTGAGTCGTAGTCTGTGGTGTTGGTTGAGGTGTCCTTAATTATAAATCAGGATTGGTGTTTGTGAAGTGTTTCTAGCCCTCCCCCTTTGCGATCTGTTCTGGACAGTATGGTTGCAGCTGGGTGGGAAGGCCTTGTGCGCAATGGGCTCGCAATCATCAGCAAACAAGGTCTTGGTAATGAGAAGGATATCTGGATTTTCTTCTATGATGAGGTCAAAGATTTGTGGATACTGACCTTACGCAGTACGCAGTATGGTTGGTGGGATGTCCTTGTGGGGGTTGGGTGGGTAGGGTTGTGAGTAGTATGGGGCTGGGGTGAAGGGGGTAAAGCAGGGGGTGGAGCAGGTTGTGTGGGGTGAGTGGGGTGTGGAGAAAAGGGAATAACGGGAGTGGGAGATGAGAGGAATAGCGCTAGGACCAGATTGGGTGTCGGTGGGGTGAATTGGCTCTAATAGTGTGGTGGCAGTGTTTGCTATCTGGGCTGGAGGATGGGTGATGCTAGGAGGGGCATGAGGTGCCTGTGATCTGGGCCTTTCCTTGACTTTTGGACAGTCGAAGGGGTGTGTGTGAGAGTGGGGGGGGGCTGTGGAGCTTGGTGTTTTGGCCAGAGCTGCTCTTGCTGCGCTAACGCTGGGGAAGCGCGGGTTGGAGTTGCTATATTGTTCGGTGAGGGTGTGACCAGTGGTTGGTGGCAGGGGTGGAGTGTGATGGGTGTTTTATATGGCTTGTTGTGTGGTCTGGTATGTTCCGGAGGGCAATGTTCTCTGCTCCCTCTCTTCTTCTTGCCATTCTTAGATGAGCGGAGCAGGATCTACGCCGGGGGGGTTAGCGGGTCTTGGTGAGTGGGGTTGGACTGATGAGGAGGAGGAATAGGGGAGTGCTGGGGGTTGCAGGTTGATGAGGTGGAGGGATCCGGTGATGGTGGCAGTTGAGGCCTGCTGTGATTGGCCTCATCGGGCCTACTGGCGCATCAGCGTGCTGCTCTGCTCTGGCCAGTGTGTGGCATGGTGTCTGTCTAGTGGGGAGGAACGCGCAGAGATGTGTCTGAGGAGAGGTGTACCTCCACTGAGTATGGCACTAGATCTGGGTGCTTGCCCGGTCTGTTGCACTTGGTCAGGGCAGTCGGGGGGCTATAAAAGGGAGAGCCTAGGATTCACAGAGTGGTTCATAGGGGGGTAATGCCTTTGGAGTTATGGGATCTCAGATATTGTATCTAGAGTTCTAAGCCCCACAGGATTTTAGGCAGTAATCGGGCAGCACCTAGATTTGTGATTTCTAGAGATTTGGGGAAGGCCTAGACTTCACAGCGTGGCAGACGTGAGAGCTATGCAATTTGACTAAATATTCCTACAAAGCAGATGGGATCTGTGTTTGAGAGAATGGCAGATCTAAACACATTTGCGTTTGAGACTCCTAGATAGTGGGAGAGAGGCCTACGTTTCACAAACCGATCGGAACACACCTGGATTTTAGACTCCTAGATAGTGGGAGAGAGGCCTATGTTTCACAGAAAGGCAGATTCCAACACGCCTAGATTTCAGGTTCCTAGATAGTGGGAGAGAGACCTATGTTTCACAAAAAGGCAGATTCCAACACACCTGGATTTGAGGTTCCTAGATAGTGGGAGAGAGGCCTATGTTTCACAAATGGCAGATCTAGACACACCTGAATTTGAGGTTCCTATATAGTTGGAGAGAGGCCTATGTTTCACAAATGGCAAATCTAAACACACTTACATTTGAGATTCCTAGATAGTGGGAGAGAGGCCTATGTTTCACAAATGGCAGATCTGAACACACACTTAGATTTGGCATTTCTAGTTAGTAGTGTTGCTAATTGTGCCTGAGATTGTGCCTACCATGTCCGTCGATTCTGTTTGATGGAGTGTGGTCCTCATCAAGCTCTTGTAGATACTGTCTGGGACTGCTCGGGTGGTCGCAGGTGGGTTGAGTGGGGGGCGGCCACCCAGTTTGTTGGTCAGTGCTTGCCAGCTTTCCCTGCTGACACCTGCATCCTTTTTGGGGCTGCCCTTTGCCTTGGGGCCCTTAGCCGGGGGGGGGCTGCTGGGCAGGAGGGCTGCTCAGGTCGGGTGTTTGTTAAGGGGAAGATGGACCAATCAGGACCTTGGGAGGGGGTGGGAGGCAGTAAGGGGAACAGGGAGCACAGAGATGGTGTTGGTGGAGGCCAGACAGTCGCTCTGCACACAAAAAGCACCTGGAAAAGTTGGTCAGACGCACTGGAGAACCAGGGCAATAACGCTTACCTGCTGCCTAGATAGTAAATGGCACAGGAAGCATTTGGCAGACGGTTAGACCCTCGGTATGGACACAAAAGTACAGAGACCAATCGGGGCCCGGGGGAGGGCGCAGGAGGTGGGATCGGGAACAGGGACCACAGAGAGGGTTTCAGGGAGGCTATATGGTTGCTCTGCACAAAAAAGCACCGGGAAAGTTGGTCAGAGACACAGGGACACCAGGGCAAGAACGCTTATCTGCTGCCTAGATGGTAAATGGCGCAGGAAGCGTTTGGCGGTGGGTTAGACCCTCGGTATGGACAGAAAAGTACACAGACCAATTGGGGGCGGGAGGCGAGGCGGGGAACAGGGACCACATATATGGTGTTGGGGGAGGCCAGAGAGTCACGCTGCTTAAAAAAGCATCTGGGAAAGTTGGTCAGAGGCGCAGGGGCACCAGGGCAAGAACACTTACCTCCTGCCTAGATGGAAAATGGCACAGGAAACGTTTGGCGGATGGTTAGACCCTTGGTATGGACACAAAAGTACACTGACCAATCCGGACCTGGGGGAGGGCGCCGGAGGCGTGACGGGGAACAGGGGCCACAGAAAGGGTGTCAGGGGAGGCCAGAGGGTTATGCTGCTCAAAAAAGCACCTGGGAAAGTTGGTCAGTGGCACAGGGGCACCAGGGCAAGAACACTTTTCTGCTGCCTAGATGGTAAATGGTGCAGGAAGCGTTTGGTGGAGGATTAGACACTCGGTATAGACATAAAAGTACACGGACCAATCGGGGCCTAGCGGGGGGCGGCACGGGAGGCAGGACAGTTAACAGGGAGCACAGAGAGGGTGCCGGGGGAGGCCAGAGGATCACGCTGCGCAAAAATAGCACCTGAGAAAGTTGGTCAGAGACGCAGAGGCACCAGGGCAATTTCGCTTACCTGCTGCCTAGAAACGAATTCATTCCATGTGACGCCATAATTAATCATATGTTCTTATTACTTGTATCCACCACCGCACAGTGTACATCAAGTCTACTAATTTATTCCATGTTGCGCCATATTGGCTCCTATGTACCGAGTACTTGTACGCACCACACTACAGTGTGCATCAAGTCTACTAATTCATGCCATGTTGCTCCATATTGGCTCCTATGTACCGACTACTTGTACGCACCACACAGTGTACATCAAGTCTACTAATTCATTCCATTTTGCGCCATATTGGCTCCTATGTACCGACGACTTGTACGCATCACACTACAGTGTGCATCAAGTCTACTAATTCATGCCATGTTGCTCCATATTGGCTCCTATGTACCGACTACTTGTACGCACCACACAGTGTACATCAAGTCTACTAATTCATTCCATGTTGCGCCATATTGGCTCCTATGTACCGACTACTTGTACGCACCACACTACAGTGTGCATCAAGTCTACTAATTCATGCCATGTTGCTCCATATTGGCTCCTATGTACCGACTACTTGTACGCACCACACAGTGTACATCAAGTCTACTAATTCATTCCATGTTGCGCCATATTGGCTCCTATGTACCGACTACTTGTACGCATCACACTACAGTGTGCATCAAGTCTACGAATTCATGCCATGTTGGCACAGTCTACTAATTCATGCCATGTTGCGCCATATTGGCTCCTATGTACCGACTACTTGTATGCACCACACTACAGTGTGCATCAAGTCTAATAATTCATGCCATGTTGCTCCATATTGGCTCCTATGTACCGACTACTTGTACGCACCACACTACAGTGTACATCAAGTCTACTAATTCATTCCATGTTGCGCCATATTGGCTCCTATGTACCGACTACTTGTACGCATCACACTACAGTGTGCATCAAGTCTACGAATTCATGCCATGTTGGCACAGTCTACTAATTCATGCCATGTTGCGCCATATTGGCTCCTATGTACCGACTACTTGTACGCATCACACTACAGTGTGCATCAAGTCTACGAATTCATGCCATGTTGGCACAGTCTACTAATTCATGCCATGTTGCGCCATATTGGCTCCTATGTACCGACTACCTGTATGCAACACACTACAGTGTGCATCAAGTCTACTAATTCATGCCATGTTGCGCCATATTGGCTCCTATGTACCGACTACTTGTACGCAACACACTACAGTGTACATCAAGTCTATTAATTCATGCCATGTTGCGCCATATTGGCTCCTATGTACCGACTACTTGTACGCAACACACTACAGTGTACATCAAGTCTACTAATTCATGCCATGTTGGCACAGTCTACGGCTCCTATGTACCGACTACTTGTACGCACCACACTACAGTGTGCATCAAGTCTACTAATTCATGCCATGTTGCGCCATATTGGCTCCTATGTACCGACTACTTGTACGCAACACACTACAGTGTGCATCAAGTCTACTAATTCATGCCATGTTGCGCCATATTGGCTCCTATGTACCGACTACTTGTACGCAACACACTACAGTGTGCATCAAGTCTACTAATTCATGCCATGTTGCGCCATATTGGCTCCTATGTACCGACTACTTGTACGCAACACACTACAGTGTGCATCAAGTCTACTAATTCATGCCATGTTGCGCCATATTGGCTCCTATGTACCGACTACTTGTACGCACCACACTACAGTGTGCATCAAGTCTACTAATTCATGCCATGCTGCGCCATATTGGCTCCTATGTACCGACTACTTGTACGCACCACACTACAGTGTGCATCAAGTCTACTAATTCATGCCATGCTGCGCCATATTGGCTCCTATGTACCGACTAACTGTACGCACCACACTACAGTGTGCATCAAGTCTACTAATTCATGCCATGCTGCGCCATATTGGCTCCTATGTACCGACTACCTGTACGCACCACACTACAGTGTGCATCAAGTCTACTAATTCATGCCATGCTGCTCCATATTGGCTCCTATGTACCGACTACCTGTACGCACCACACTACAGTGTGCATCAAGTCTACTAATTCATGCCATGCTGCTCCATATTGGCTCCTATGTACCGACTACCTGTACGCACCACACTACAGTTTGCATCAAGTCTACTAATTCATGCCATGCTGCTCCATATTGGCTCCTATGTACCGACTACCTGTACGCACCACACTACAGTGTGCATCAAGTCTACTAATTCATGCCATGCTGCTCCATATTGGCTCCTATGTACCGACTACCTGTATGCACTGTAGCACAGTGTGCATCAAGTCTACCAAGTCATTCCATCCCCCCCCCTTTTAAAACCAAGGAGAGAGCTTCCTTTCATAAATGCAGCTGCACATGGCCATGTTCTAATGTTACCAGCGCATACCGTCCCTCTCCTCCTGCCTATGCGGCTTGAGCCTCTTTGCCTGGAGATATTACTTGTGTTGTGCAACCCTGTTACGAGTGCTATAAACAAAATGTTAAATAACTGATGCCTGCGGGCTACGGTGCGGTAGAA
Organism: Ambystoma mexicanum; assembly: GCF_040938575.1. NCBI lineage: Eukaryota > Metazoa > Chordata > Amphibia > Caudata > Ambystomatidae > Ambystoma > Ambystoma mexicanum. Next base: position 203,330,530 of record NC_090938.1, read on the forward strand.
ATAAATAATAAATAAATAAATAAATTGCATGCAACTGACAATAACATTTCCCCATTTGTATGAAGCTAGTTTCCATTTTCTAAATGAAGATGTGCAGAAGGTTCGAAGTGGTGAGACTGCGTGAAAACCACAGTGAAGATCTCCAGCATTAGGCAGCAACGCGGCGGAGTGCTTGGATAAATGCCACACAGCCACACTGCCCGGCGGCATCGTTGTTGGAATTAGGTCTTTGCAGCGCAGATCATTTGTCAGTTACCACACGGTGCATGGTCATGCCACCCCGATGGCACATTCCTTACAAATGTTTAAGATATCCCGACGACTTCCTGGTGGAACAGTCCGTCGGCCATTGCAGATGGTTCCGGTTGAATCAATGTCTGCAAGTGTTTCATATCTGTGTATGACTGGGCTGCAAGAGCAGATTAAAACAGCTACCAGCTGATACTAATAGACGGTGCTAGACGCCAAATTTCAACGACAAGTTGTAATTGTAATGCAGTTTCATTTTCTTCCTAACATTCCAGTTTATGTTAAAAAAATGCATATATCCGTAACTCGATCCACAAGCTATCTTCAAATTGTTCCATTTATCATGCATTTTCATGTCTGTTTTTAAACCTAATGCTCGCCTGATCCGTGCTCGTCATCTCTTCTGCCTTCCTCCTGTTTTTTTTCTGCTTTCTAAACATGGATGGGGTGAATATAGATTGTGACTAAGTTAGACAGAACCCTGTCTTAGCAAATGTCGTGCTCGCTCGCCTTAAATACTATTTTCCTGCAAGTTATTACCTCAGAGCTGTGCTGCATGCAAATTACCACGAAGGTGTATAAGCTGCATCGTGTTTGCTAATTTTCTTTTAGAATAGACGTATTGCAATTTACTCAATTGTCCACTAGGTGGGAGTGTTCTCCCATTTTCTGTACGAGGCTTAAATAAGTCATTCTGGCAGCTGCTATCAAGAATTGTCCACCAAAGACAAAACCAGTGATACGCAGTAACCATTTTTTTTAAATCCAGGTCCAAATTTAACATGGCATCGACAGAAATATGCAGTTCCTGAATATTTCAATATTTAATTTACGGGCTGTAAAAGAGCGAATTGGCATATTACTGCGCTGGAGAATTGGTCACCGGCGAATTGGTTGCAATATTTTTTGCACATTTGTGTGGTGGGTATAGGGATATAATTAATGGAAGGGGGTAAAGAGGGAGGGTCTGTGGGTGGTCTCCCGTGCATATACATGCGACAAAATGCACCTGTAAAAAAAAAAATCTACCAATTATCCAACGACCAATTAGCTTCGACCTAATCTCCCAAAGCATACAAGGGGTGGAGAAATGGATTAAACAGAATGTAAACATGGTTATCCTGTAATAGACAGCATCCAGCCATCAGCTTTTCAGCTGGCATTCCTTGCCCACCCTATCGTAGTGCCACACTGCTAAATTAATATTGTTATTGCGCTGGAAAATACATTCATCGGGGAGAAAACACATTGAATCACCCACAACCTGTAGATTGTGCGTGACAGGACGTATTTGTAAATCTAATGGCTTAACATCACACATTCAATAACTGAAACGGCAACCTTCTGCTATGTGATTACCATGCTCTTCCCATTGCAGATACGCACAGAAATGACAGGGCAACTCCATTTTGGAGCCTCACTCATGGCGGCCATTTTGTTTTCTGCAGATGTTTGAGATTGGCGATGGTACGCAGGGTAATCTGGGCCCCACCCATAACTTTGAGCCCCCGCACTACGATGGCATTGAGTGCCTGGCCATCCAGGGCAACATCCTCTTCAGCGGCTCCCGCGACAACGGGATCAAGAAGTGGGACATGGAGCAGCAGGAACTCATCCAGGTATGGAAGCAAACGAGGGTGCAGGGGCTTATGGAGGGACAAGGAGGATGGAGGAAACGGGAGAAGTTGATTACTTGGGGGGTTTTTTAGCTGACGAAGCTCTTGCAGGAACATTATGGGTTTTCAGAGTGATTAGAGGTTCCGAAGCAATGGGAGCAATGGGAGCAAATAGCTCGGTTTCTTCCCGAAGCTGGGTCTGCGTTCAATAAATACTGTAATATTAATAATACAAGTGATATGTTCCTTGAGCAGGCCTGAACCCCACTTATCAAAGACTATGTGGGATTCTCCTGATGGCTGGGGTTGGAGTTTTTGTTTTGGGAGAAAGTATTGCTCTTTGACAAGTGAAGAACACGGTGGGTGTCTCATACACGCATTAAGGGTAGACAGAGTGGTTCCGACTGCTTCCCTAAATGAAATGCGGGGAAAAAATGCAACATAGTAAGAATGCCTCCTACTCCAATAACCACGTAATGCACTTTCCCCATTATGGTCATTAATAGTGTGGCCGTAATGGCAAACATGTGTGTTATTTTAAATACCTCTTGTATTGGGAACACATTAAGTATGTACTGCAAGAGCTACATTGAAAGTATTGCATGGCATAAGCAACACACTGTTACCTCATACTCGGCTTTCTAGGTACCACATGTGGAAAATATCCCATGTGATCCCAACTCATAATTAGGTTGTATTTTCCAGTTACTAGGCGGGCATTGTGGAAACGATTGGCACCTTCTTATGAGTCTGGTAGCAATTGTGAAATGGGCAGTCTTTCCAAATACTGCATGTTTTTCCAGTCAAACTAATCTATGGTTTGGAACCCAAAGGCATGAGAACCCGCATTTTGTGATGGGGCATTACAATAAAAAGTAATGTGCCTCTTCTATCGACGCCTGCTGTATGCCACCACTCCCCAACTAACTCCTACCACATTTATGTACCACCACGACTATACTCGGGACGACAAGCCTTCTCTGCCTACACCTCAAGACTATGGAACCTCTTGCCCGTTAGCATCAGACTCACCCCCACGCTCCTACAATTCAGAAAATAACTCAAAACCCACCTCTTCACGGAATCTCTCCTCCTCAACACCTAGGCCATCACGTCGTCCCTCACGCCGCCAGGCTCGATAGAAACCGCCAGCCCTCCTCCTCTCCACCAAACCCTTCCTCTGTGACCCTCTGTGTACTAACAACCGATGTATATCTGTTCTGTTGGTACCTCTGAGAAGTGTTATGCACCTGTGCTGTTATATACCTTTGTAATATGCATCTGTACTGTTGTATACCTTTATAAAGTGCTCCGTTATGCATCTGTATTGTTGTACACCCCTGTAAAGCACCTAGTTGTTTCTCGAATTCCAAGCTTTTAACCAGCATTCAGAAGTTGTTTCAAGATTTTGGCCATCAAATTATTGTGAGGGAATGTGTGAGAGTAGGCTAACAGCAAAGTAAATTGGCTTTCTGTTCGATTTCCATATTCCAACATTCACAGAAGGCTGCCCTGTTTTCCATTTTAAATACAGATTAATACTTATTGAAATAAGTATATTTAATGTCTGTATTTTTGTATAAAATAAATTAAAGGATAGAAATATGCCCGGTGACGGCTAGTGTCTCAGTCAAGAAATCCAAAGAGAGCTTGTGACTCGCAAAGTAGGGTGAACAGGTTTATTTTGCAACATAAACATGCACAGGCCTTGGGCTGGACTTGGTAAATAAGTCAGGGGTTTCACAGAAATGCCAGCTTGCTTACAGGCACTAGTTTATCAGCCTGTTCCTGGCTTCCCTTGTGCTCTCCCTCCTGTTGGTCAAATAAGATCCGCTTACAGTCGAAGAGGTTTCAATTGTCCCCAGCACTTTGTGACTCCTCTGGGCCATCTTGGTCAGGATGCTGAGTTTCTATTTTACCCCCCCCCCCCCCCACCCAGCTGCTGGGATCAAGGGGCCCAGGATAGCTGCATTTTGTGCCACACCTGAATACGGCTTCTCATGATGTCACTGGGTGCCTGAAGGGTCTGGTGGAAGCTGCAGGAGTTGTGGCGATTGAGTTTGCCACAGTCATGGTCAGCATCAGGTTGCTGGTGCATGTCTATATAGCCCCCTCCACCCCCCTTAAAGTCCTTGTCTTGTCTGTTCCCTTTCTTGCTCCTCTGATTTCCTACTTGGAACACCACACGATGATCAGGACACCCTGCCTCTTCCTTCCTTTTCTTCTCCCACATCTTTTTGGCCTATCTCTCTTGAGGCTTCCCATTACTCGGGTATCCTGGCCCCCATTCACTACGCCTTGTTCCTTCTCCCACTTTCTTTTCCCTGCACCGCTCTTTCTGTTTACTGCTCCTTTATCCATCTTTTCTCTCTTCTTCTTCTGCTCTGATTCTTACTACCCTGCTTTTCTCCTCCTTCCTTCTTCCCTCTTGCCAATGGCCACCTCTCCACTCTCCACTCGCACATTGTATCCCTCTCACCAAATGGCAAACAACTGAACACTACACCTCTACACCTCCCGCCGAATGGATACAGCACTGTGCACACACAATGCCTGCCTCCTTTCTAGAAACAAACACTTCTCTGCTTTCAACACAAATGCATTAGAAATTCACACGCACAATGAGTTCACAGTACTTTTGGTCTGCATGCAGCAATAAAAGAGCAGGGCAAGCTTGCATTTACCTTCACTCCCGGATAACTGAACTCCACCTACCCTCTCTCAAAACCTCAGAACCCCTGGAGATCATGCAAATGGCAGCCGTGTACGTTACAGATCACAATAACACTCTCACCCCTTCCACTTCCTCCATCCGGCCTCCTCCTTCTCTTCTTTTACCCTCGCTTTCAGGCCGGTAAGGTGGCACAGCGGGTTAAATCGCTCATTGCTGTGATCTGCGTTTGATCCCTGTGAGGCCAACTCAGCCTTTCATCCTTCCGAGGTTGATAAATGAGTACCAATTTCGATTGGGTAATAATAGTGCTGTATACGTCCTAGGTGAAGCGCTATATATTACCTGCCTCCTACTTGCTATGTCCTCTTTTCACTTGTTCTTTCTCTCCACTCCAGGCCACCAGTGCCTTCCTCTTTACACCCCTCATTCCTGGCATGGAGCGCAAGCTGTTTGTGTATTTGTATTTATTTTTATTCACACCGCGTTTGAATTCAAAGCGCTTTACAGTATAACAACAGAATACATCGAACATGAAGCAGGAGAAGCAAATAACAATAAGTGCGAATATAACCACTAAAACAGTAAGTAGGACTATTTACATACTAGGATGAAGAATAGGAGGGAGTGGGGGAGGAAGGAAGAGGGAGAGAGAGTAAGGAGAAAAGTGAGACACTAGGACGAGAGAAAGACTTAGGAGTGAAGGGGGAGGTAAAGAGAGGTGCGGAAGGAGGATTAGGTGGGGATGGAGCGGATAGAGAGAGGTAGGCAGTTCCAGTTTAAGGGGGCAAGAAGTTGAAAGGAGCAGAAGCGAGAAAAGGCACAAGGGGGAGGGGGAACAGAGAGTAAGAAGAGATCAGCAGGACCAAGAGAGCGAGAAGGGGCATAGAATGAAAGAAGAGAGGAGAGATATGGCGGGGCAAGGTCGTGAAGAGATTTAAAGACAAGGCAAAGAAATTGAAATTAAAAGTTGGGAGTGGAAGGGAAGGCATCCTAGGTAAGAGAGTGAGTTGGAGATAGAGTCCTTAGGAGTGAGAAGACAGAGGGTGCGGATAGCAGAGTGGTAAAGGGACTTAAGGGGAGTGAGATGGGAAGCAGGGAGACCAAAGAAGAGTGAAGAACAATAGATAAGTCGAGAAAAGATGAGGGAGGAGATTAAAGTTTGGTAACATGGAAAGTAAGAGAAGAGCGCACTTTACGGATATTGAAGAGGTGGTAGCGACATGCGCGGGAGGTCAGGGAAATATTATGGGTAAAAGAGAGGGAAGAGTCAAAGTGAACGCCTAGATTATGAGCATGGGAGGAGATGGGAAGATTAGAAGGGGAAACATTAATAGAAGGATGGGGAGATGGAGGAGGAAGTGTGTTAGAAGGAAAGAAGAATAAGGCTACAGTATTGTCAGGGTTGAGAAAAAGGTAGTGAGATGACATCCAGTTTTTAATGGCAGTAAGACAGGAGGAGAGATTTAGGTGTAAGTCATGGGAGAAGGAAGAAAAGGAGAGAAACAGCTGGGTGTCATCGCCATAGAAATGATGAGAAATCCCAAAGGAGGAGATGATAGGAGCGAGGAGTGAAGTTTAAAGAGAGAATGGGAGGGAGAGTAGGGGAGGTTCAACCACCTCAAGAGACAGCAAAAGTGTAGAGTCACTTAAGCCATGAACATCAAACAGTAGCCTCCTTTGCTGCTCACGGATTGGCTATCCGATTTTTGAATTGTTCTTCTCAGCATGTTTAAGTTGCTCTCTGCTTATCATTGCAGCTCCATGGGATGAGCACTCAAGAGGGTGGGGCGCCAACTTGTATCACACACCCGAGCAGGATGTGTCGCTTCCCGTCTCCTCTGCAGCCACTGCTCAGCTCTCCTAGCACCCTCCCTGCCCCAGGAAAAGCTGCCATAGAAGCGTCCAGGTTAACAGAGGACAGTGCACGGCTGTTCTCACCATGTCAAGCAACTGTGGAACATTGGCATGGACGCGGAGGGATCCCATGATGCTGGCACCCCTGCAGGCCCCGCTGTCCAAGCATGGCTTCCTCTAGAATGATGCAGATGACACACGTGATGAGATGTTGCCAATGCAAGTGTGCTGTAGTTCAGACGCCTGTTGTTAACAGGGGCACAGTAATTCCAACAGAGTGTGGTATGCAATGGGATTTTGGGCGCCAGGATTTTACCAAATTGCTTACCTGGAAGAATAGTGGGTCATGGGGCAGTAAGAGGAAAGGTCAGAGGGATGGGGTGAACGAATCCAAATTCATACAGGAAAAGTGAAACATTTTTCCCGATAGGGATCATAGGTTTTAGGGGGGCCTGCATATGGCAAAATGGTGGCACAGGGGATGTTCTTGCTTCTTCTCACCCAAAGGGCTGTACCCCTTCCCATTGTGCAAGAGGTGGCTTCCCGGCCAGTGATTCCTGGTTCTAGTCTTAGTTCATTTTTCCTCCCCTGGTCCTTCAATATCTCGGGGTGCCAGTTTCCACTATCCTGGGGTCCCTTGCATTTCGATGAGTCTAGTGTTCTTACTAGGCTGTTGATGGTCTGTGAAGTCTGGACTTCTCCCCCTGTTTACCATCTTTGGGCAAAGCAGGTGGTGGCACCTGCCCCCACTGGTCACCCAAGTCCCCCCCAACCAGCACAGAACATGTGCCTTTGCCAGAGTAGGCAGCATTGGGGCCGCTGCTAGGACTTAAAAGGAAATGAAGGTTGTAGCGCCCCCTAGGCTGTCTCGGTCAGCCAATGAGGAAGAGCTCACTCAAGTAAAGAAACTTTCCTGGTGAAACCTCCTAGAACACTGTAGCTCAAATGTGTTAAACTAAAACTGCAAAGATACAGATGGAAATTTCTAAAAATGAAACGCCATGAAACCAGGACCCTTAACCATAATTTATTTTCCTTAGTACTTCCTGAAAATTTTAATTTGTGATGTTTTGAATCTTTATGTTTCCAACAGATGATGTAAACAGTTGTTTCCAGAGGCAGGCATTAACCCTTTACTTTCTCTCTTCTTTAGCAAATCCCCAATGCTCACAAAGACTGGGTGTGTGCTCTGGCCTTTGTCCCCAGCCGTCCCATGCTGCTGAGTGCCTGCCGAGGTGGTGTGATTAAGGTGTGGAACGTCGACAGCTTCACGCCCATTGGAGAGGTCAAGGGTCACGACAGCCCGATCAATGCTCTTTGCACCAACTCCCGGCACATATTCACTGCCTCCAGGTAAGACACCACTGGGTGGGCAGGAGATCAAGAACGCCTGTGCTTCCCTTGCAGGCTGTGCATATAGAGAACTAATGTCAATGGGGGTCATTACAAGTTGGGCGGTAAGGGATACCGGGCACCGGTAAGGAGACCGGGCCGGTAATCCCTTACCGCCCAATTCCAAGGTCCCTTAGTGGGAACCATAAAGGATGTGTGGTCTGACCACACGTCCTTTACGGGTCCCGCTAAGGGACCAGGGCGCTAATAACGGGCCTGCTATTCGCGAGCCCGTTATTAGCGCCCTCCCCATTCCCATTGAACCCTATGGGGCTCAAATGGGAATGGGGAATGGTTGGTTCAATGGGGACTTACTGGTCCCTCCAGGGTCGGAATGCACCGGTAAGTCCCCATTGAACCGGATCGGTGCCAGACCTTGTATTGGAGGCAGCCATGGCACAAATAGCACCATTGCTACCTCCAATCTCGGAATGAGGTCCAATGTCTGAAAGTGCTCAGAAGCGCCCTCCTCTTGCACTCTACCGCTTTGTTCAGCATGGGCAGATAATACACAAAACAGGGTTCTGCAACCTATGGCTCTTCAGATGTTTTGGACTACAACTCCCATCAACCTTAGCAAGCATATTCAATGGTGAGGAATGACGGTAGCTGCAAAGCAGCAGGAGAGTTGCAGGGTGTAGACCCCTGACATAGAAAATATCTGTCAGGCTGCATATTCAGTAATTACTCTGGAGGTTGAACACATTTCTACTTATATTTCGCCCCTCGGCCCTTAGGGCCAGTGATGCACTATGCACACTGTAGGTCATAGGGTCAGATGAGGTCATGGACGCCCTTTGCCCTTCAGGCTTGTGTAATAAAATGTGTCCTTGAATAATAATAACACCTAACATTTAAGCATTTCTAATAGACATCTTTGTGGCTATTGGGCGTTGGATGGACCTTCACATCAAATCTAACTAGATACCCCAAAACACCTTCACACTAAATCTGGAGAGGAGGCTGGACAAAGAAGAAGCAGAAGTTGCATGGGAGTGCAAGAGGTAGAGATTTATGAGGGAATCAAGCAGAAAAGAGTGAGACGGGAGAAGAGCAGGGCTGCAATACACGCAGAAGACCCCGATGGAGCACATGAAAGGCATTGGTCCTCTATAAGGCTGCCGATAGGTGGTTGAATTCTGTTGGGGTGGCTGGGAGGGTAAGCCTTCATAAACCAGATGGTCTTAAGAACCCCGATCACTGACCACTCCAAATTAGGGATGTAACGGTATTACGGTATACCGTTAAAGATATTGTGAACCACTTAATTGAACAATAATAACCGTCACATTGTTTATACCGGTATACCGTTTATACCGTTAAGTATGCTTTTCAATCTGATTTGGAATCGCTGCAGTTAGCAAGTGCTGTGCAGTCTTGGTCTTGCACTGTTGGATGTGCCGTCTGCCAAGGAGTTTCAGTTGGAGCAGTTTTTAATGCCATTCCATAAACCACACGTGCCTGACACAAAATCAATATGTTAGCAATAGGAAGAATAAATACAGTGCCAAGAAGGAAAAGGGTTTACTTTGGGTTGGGGCTTTGGGGTTTATATATTTATAATGGAAAATGTTTTGTAAACTTATGACAATGGGGGATTTCCCTGGTTCTATCATTGAATTTACATATAATAAGTCACACTGCAAAATTTACTCATTTCTGTGGGTATTCCCTGCTGCCATACCAAAGGGTAACATGTCTCTGATTACTGAACACCTTTTGGCCTGCAAGTAAACTAAAGGCTGTAACGTAAAGAGAGAGTGCATGTGTGTGTATGCGCACAAGCCTATACTACCATCAGACTCCATTGATCTGTGGCATGCAGGTTATCAAGATGGCAACATGTTCATCTTCACCAGTAGCCAGTGGGGCAACTAAAAGCCTAAATGACCACTTAAGAAAAGCTATTCAGTTTGCTTTGCCAGTTGCAGCAGGCCCACCCCCCCTCGCCACACGTGTGTTTGTGTTTGGTGGAAGCAAGGCATTTCAGTGGAAAGTATGTTGAAAAGCCCAATTCTGGCCCTGATGCCTGGATTTGTTTGTGATGATAAATCTGACAATTTATGACCTTTTAGAAAATATTTGTTAAGATTAGTTAACTCCACCTGCTATACCGCGATAACCATGATATACCGTCATTTGGCAAGAAGGTTATGGTACCGTCATAAAACTAATACCGTGACACCAAATGCCTACTTCGTGCTCCCAAAACCTCTCCATTGTGCTCCATCGGTGTAGGGGGGTCTTCTTCATTTATTGCAGGTCTGCTTTTCTCCCGTTCCACTGACACCCTCAGCTCCCATGGGCAAAAACACTACTCGCAGACCAGCCTTTCCACCTGCACATGGACATCTAATGGTCCCTCCCATCGCACCTCAAACAACTTAACACCACACCTGCATTGGTAGGGGGGGAGGGGGCGGCGCTTGTAATATGGGGCCGTTGACCGGGGGTTGGAATGAAGAATGTTACATGAATCGGGGCTGGGGGGGGGGGGGAAATGCAGTGGCTATGTTGGGTGGTTGTTATCTCTGCTCCATGTACCGCAGCTAACTGTTGCATAAAGGGTTTAGGGAGGGTGGGGGTAGGAAACCAGGCGGGAGCAGGACCCCCCATAAATTGTACATTTTGACCTGTCCCCCTGGATGTGTTGGGAATATGATGAATTGTTGCTCCTGGTGTGTCATTGGGTGCACAACCTTTACCTTAGGAGCTGCAAGATAATTATGAGTTCTCTATGAGTTCAGCTATGAGGTCCTTACACTGGTTCTATTCTATCATACGGATCTGCCCCCAATAGTTCAAAGCTTTTCTATAAATCCGAGCTCCTGCATCTCTTCTTAATCCATAAAAAAGAGAAATAATTGACTCTTAAAAAGGTGCCATTTTTGGAATAATAAGATTCTTATTATTATGTATGCAGTGCTTTCACCAAAGCGCTGTACAAACAACATCCTTTAAATATAATGATTAATAGCCAACTGAAACTGGCACTCCTTTAATGACCTCAGAAGGATGAAAGGATGAGTTAGCCTTGCTGGCATTCAAAAATGCAACCTGCAGTTCACACACAGAGCTCAGCGACGAGCACTTAACCCACTGAGCTATTTTAAGGCTGACTAGTGTACACCCTTTTCATTCATGGTATTAACAAATGTTTAGCACATGCAAAGGGCAGCCGCCACATTTTGCGCACTTTCGCCTCAGACCAATTGCATGAGGCTGCCGGTGATCAAAGAATCGCAAATGCGCCTCCCACAATCCCCAGCTCCATTCTGATTCACACAAGCTCCAAGAAGAAGAAGTGTAACTCTCCAGGCGCGTGTTCATGGGTAAAAAGTGAAACCAATACAATTACACTTTTTTCTCCTCAAGTGCTGTCAGACGGTAGGGGAAGTGGAACATTTTCAGGGGAACATTTTGAAAATAAGTTCCGTTTGTTCCTAGGTGCCAAATGCAAATTGCACCGAGCAAGTGACTTGCTACTATTATGAGAATGCTCCATCTACTTTTGTAGGTCTGTCCCTCCTTTGCATCGCCTTTCCATTGCCATTGCTCCGGCCAACCTACCTTTGCATATGCAAATAGGGTTGTACTGGACGTACACCCTGCTTGCGCGCAGATTGGTAATTTGTGGCATACGGTTTGCTTTGTGCATCGTTTGAAATGTTTGCACCAGCCAACTATGCTCTCTTTTCTAGCTCAAATTTAGGTGGTAAGATAGCTCAGTGGGTTAAACGCGCGCTGCTGGGTCGCGGGTTTGAATCCCAGCCAGGTCGATTCATCCATTCACCCTTCCAAGGTTGACAAAATTAATACTAATTTTGATTGGGCAGTAATTGTATACAAACATTTTCTATGTAAAGTGCTTTGGATAAAAGCGCTATATAAATAACAAGTTATTTTTATCATTATAAATTAATTTGTACTCAGAAAAATAGTCTGTAATCCAGCCCTTGTTAGTTGATGCTACAATGCACAGACATGCTATTGCAATCAGTGCTCGATAGGTGGCGATAAAGCAATTTAATCAGTGAAGATCTGCTCTGAAAACACCAGATCTATATATGTTCTGCTCTGTGATCTGGGATGAAAGAGGCAGAAAGTTTCACATGACAGACTCCACAATGAGTATACATGTTTTACATGTATGAGGATGACCTCCAACTACTTCTCTGCACGGAGGAGTTAGGGTGCTCGTAGTAGTGTCTGTGTTGATCATCTGCCCGGTAATAGGTAACAAACCGGGTCTACAGCCTATGCCCTTCCAGGTGTTTTGTACTACAAGTCCCATCAGCCTCAGGCAGACCTGACAAAAGTGATGGATCATGGCGTCTTTTCCAAACCACCGGGCAAGGCACAGGTCTCAGACCCCTGGTGTATGGCCTCCAATAGAATGCAACTGAATTCTCCAAAATCAGAAGCCAATATTTTTGGCTGGGGTACTCGAGAACTCTTTTGGCCATCAGTGGCTGGGTCTGACCCTGTAGGTGGGAAAGTTGGATCGGAGCCTGGTCCTAAATCTTTTGTTTACCCTCTGGGTTGTTTCGGGAGGATAGCTTAGGGGCAACGTGCTTGCCCTGAAAGCAAGAGAGCACAGAGCACCACAGGTTCGATCCCCAGGTCCGCGCTTAGAAACCTCTGGGTATTAAGCACGTTATAAATAACCTATCATATCGTATCTCTAATCGTCATGGTTATGAGAGACGGTTTTTGATTAGACATGTCTCACGCGCACTGTCCATGTTGCCATAGACACAGAGGTTCGTAGCAGTGTAGCGTTTTTTTGGCAAGTATTCAGTGCTGTGCCGGAGCGTATCTGGCCCGGTCTACAGCTAATGACGGCTGTCTTCATCGATTCTCCAATGCAGTTGCAACATTTCTGTTGAGATTATGGAAGCTTGGGAACATGCATCGTAAGACCCTTCACCCCAGCCCCTCCGCCCCCCAAAGAATGCGTCTTCTGATTCCATGCTAAACCCACAGGGCTATCCAAAAACGGGGTCCTCTGGAGCCTAAACCTACATGAGGTGGTCCCCATCTAGGTCCTCCAAATGTTGGGATTTCCTATTATGTATTAGCTGTTGATGGCATTATTTGCTGACCTGTTTTTTTTCTGCAGCAACCTTTTTTCATGGTAAGTCTGCAATTTACATTTATATTGAGGGGGAAAATGTAATTTTTATTTTTTGAAGGCAGGAGAGGGCTCAGAAATCATGTGCAGCAGGCAATTTGGTAATCTGAGAAATATTTACAATTTTGCAATTACTATATATGAAAGCAGAAAACTAAAATCAGCTGTGGAATTCGATTTTACACATCTCTATCTTATCTATCAATTCTATTTTAAATGAGTTGATCGGTAGTAAATTCATCGACAGATATTTCATAGCTCCACAATATGGAATTTGTAAGCATGAGTTAAAAATGCCATGAAAACAGGGTGTATCTCTGCTATTTCACCTCAATTTGCAACTCCCACCCTAAGACTTCTAGGGCCTGATTCGTGGATTTGTTTGCACTGGTGCAAAGTGACTTTGCACTGTCAACAAAAACCCTGATTCACAGTGTATTTTTGCAGTGCAAAGTCACTTTGCACTGCAAGAGTACTCTTTGCACTGCGCTAAATGGGCCTAATTCCCGGTGGAAAGAGCTTGATGAACGAAGCAAATAGGACACTGCGGGGATGTTGCAGGCAGTTAAGAGTGGGCGTGAGCACTGGAGGATACTTACTGGGTGGGAGCACGAGGAAGTGCGTTGGGGGCCAGCGCGAGGAAAGCGGAGGGAAGATGGCGCCGCCCCACTCATCAGGGGACTCTTAGAGCAAGTGACTATGAGGTAGAGCCTGCATTCTGGGCCACCTGATTGGTTGGGCATCTGCCATTCATCGCCTTATCGGTGCTAATACAAGACATATGTTCAGACATTTGTCCCGCTCTACATCTCCTGCAGCTAGAAATGACATACTGGCTAGAAATGACATGCTGGCACTCTGCCATCAACTCCTTAAGGCAACCACACTGCCCACATCTGATGTTTATTTGAATTTCTGGTTTTATTTGGGGTATTTATTGAGCACAAACCTGGCCTCGGGAAGAAACAAAGTGCTGCATATCGTCTTGGTTACAGGCGTACAACAGATGGCTGTAAGGGTGAACAGCCCTTACAACATGTGATGCGTGAATTGTGGTCCGTTTACTATCAACGATAAGGGGGAAAACACAGAGGAAAAGGGATATTAATCCAAGTGTGACAGCTGATCCCCCCTGTGTATATTTCTGCTGTGAAATCCCCCCCTGATTTAGAAGTAGAGCGCCTGGGGCCAACTGGTAGAACTGGCTCACGGTTCGCAGCCATGTTACTGTGAGGTTGCTTCTCTACCGGAGCCTGGCCAGCCTTGCTAAGCCTTTTTGGCCAAATGCACACATGTATCCTAATCGTATTCCATGACCGCCAACACTCTGGATATCGGTCCCCGAGGGCATTCCCACTAAGCGCATTGAAACTGTAATAATGGTAAAATGGTGCTATACAATGACAAGTAAAATACAATGCAATACAATACAACAGGTGCCACGTCCATTCTTCTCTGCAGTGCGTCCTCTGTTGCCACCTGCTGGTAACCAGTAGATTTCTCCCAGCATGCACATCTATGATTCTAAATGTAACTTGTGGGCCTAGAGGTCCATTCTTTGTTGATGCGAAAAATTGAATGGGTTCGAGGGGGACGTGAGAACATATTTTTTTCTAGCCTGCAGGGTACAGCTGGCTGTCTATAAATTAAAATCTGTTTCCCACCGCCAGCTTCTTTCTCATCCTCATTGGGGTCTGAGGAAAAGTGCTGGCGATGAACCTGCTCTTTGACCTTTCCCCTCTGGTTTCCCATGCCTCTTAGCCTATGCTCTGCAAACTCTTGATACCTTAGCTAAACTCCTCAGCGTGCTTTGTGCATGGATCCTTGCAAAGATACTTACGTGCAGCGGTTCCATGTGTTAAAATCGTGGCAAAAATGGCTGTGAACACAAAATATCACGGCAAAAGGCCAAGGTTTTGCCACCGCAATCCATGGAAAGGATGCAGGTGACATCCCTGCAACCCCTGGACCCATTATACCATTTAAGGGGAGCGAGGGACACCCCCGCAACCCGTGCTCCCCTTAAATGATGTAATGGGGTATACCTTTAACGGGTCAAACCACTTCATTTTTGCCACGATTTTTTGTTCAGGCGACATTTTTGCAGCAAATTTATCACTGCATACCCATGCAGCTAGTTCAATGCGTGGGATTTGCATACCATTGGCCGCGTCAGGGCGGCAGGATCTGGCAGGTAAATGTACTTGCCAGCCCTTTGGCCCGTGATAGCAGGTCCTGCTTGATTCTCAGGTAAGAGGTCATGTGTCGCACCAGGAGCAGCACCTGCCTAGGGATTGGATGAGATACGCCCTCCTCTGCCACAAGACCTGCCATGTTGGGTAACATCCCTAGTTTGGCCAACAAAGGTACTCTGTATCTTATTATTGAGGGCATCATCTATTCTCTGAAGGAGCCGTATATCCCCAGTTATATATTCCTTTGCCTTTGAGAAGCAGTATCTGCCAAGGTATCAGGCCCATATCGATGCATAGGATCAGTACCTTAGATATGATGGGTTATTTATAACGCGCTTAATACCCAGAGGTTTCTAAGTGCGGACCCGGGGATCAAACCTGTGGTGCTCCGTGTCGGCTTGCTTCCAAGGCGAGTACGCTGCCCCTGAGCTATCCTCCCTACCTACCTTGACCTCAGGTGTTGTGCCAGGGTGGGCCATCCGTAGTTGGTCTTGCCTAAGTATATCCAGAGCAGGTCCTGGCTGGTCACTGTGTGAGATCCCTCTGTGCCGCCCCCTACGCCCCAGTGTCAGTAGCTGCCTAGGCATTAGTCTTGTCGCACCATCTGTTCCGTGGTCTCACTCTCATCTTTCTCCATCTCCCTCTCTCTGCTTTCCTCCTTTCTGTCCCACAGCGACTGTCGGGTGAAGGTGTGGAGCTACGTGCCTGGGCTCACCCCCTGCCTCCCGAGACGGGTCCTTGCCATCAAGGGCCGTGCATCCAGCCTTCCTTGAGCCTCTCCATCCCCTCTCTTTTATTACTTTCTATTTCCTCTGCTCTGCCCAGCTTGGTCATCTTCCTCTTATTTCTTTCTCCATATGTTTACTTTGTATGTATGTTTCTTAATTCCTTGTTTCCTTCTTTTCCCTCTTACCCTTCATGTTTTCTCTGTGTTTGAATCTATTTGCTGTGCTTTCTTCTTATTCGAACCCCCCCACCCTTACATTCTTGTTTTCTGACTTACCTTTCTTCTTTCTCTTTCACTGTTTTTAGTTTTCTGCTCCTGTTTCTATTTTGTCTCCTTATCAAATGTCTTTTTTTCCTCCCTTCCTTTCTCGTGGACTCATTTTCCTGCCAATCTCTCGCCATTCCTGCAGAGCCCCTGCCCTCCTTTCCTTCTGACACACCTTCCTTCCTCTTGTGTTTCCCTTCTCTTTCATTCACACTCTTTCTGTTTCTCTTTGTCTACCTTCCCTTCCCACCTTCTCTTTTTTTGCTCCGCGTATGCGCCACACACACTGAGCTGCTAGTGAACGGTATGGGACTTTCTGAATTTGTTTTTATCTTATGCTTTTGGAAGAATATTTGTTTGGAATGCTGAGAAAACAAATCCTAATTGAAAGTGCCCTTTTATTAACCCATCTCATAAGCTTTCTTTGTATTTTATTTTTGTTTCTGCAAGCTTTGGCATGCTCTGATATCGCAGTTAAATGCACCTCCCATGACTTTCAAAGAAACGTTATTATCATTTTGTGTTGCAGGATCTAACAGGCACTTTCATTGTCTCACTAGCTTAATTCGATCCCCACTGTCTTGAATTTAAATGTAACAAAATGAAGATGCTTACAGTAAAAATGTTCAAGCAATAAACTGCTTTGAACTTGCAGTCTAACATTCCAAGAAGGCAGTGGGGCTTCAAGTTCATCCCAGTGAGTAGCCATCCACTCCTAAGACCGGCAAGCCTTACCCCAAGCACTCTTTTAAAAATATATATTTTATTTGCATTTTTAAAGCACTCACACAGCCCGGGGGCATCGAGGCGCTGTTACAGAATTTTTTGTTTTTGTCTTAGTTGCATATTTATAATGCACTTAAATACCCAGAGGTTTCTAAGCACGGACCAGGGATCAAACCTGTGTTGCTTCATGTTGTCTTGCTTCCAAGGCGTGCACGTTGCCCCTGAGCTATCCTCCCAGCACTCTAAGGTGGAATTTAGCTTGTTGAGCAATTTTCCCCCATGCACCCATCAAAAAGATTGAGAACCTCATGCATTTTCTATTACTCACTAACATTAGTTGGTAAGTCTTGTTTCCTCCATTTTCCTTCTCTACTGTCCTGAAAGTCATTCTTCCCTTTCTGCAGGACCACCCCTTTGAGCTACTATTTGAAGAAGGCCTGCGATGGCCAAAGTGCAGAGGGTGAGCCAGCAGCGTGTCAATGGCTTACCTGCCAGCACCCCTCTAGGCCAGAAGGCCAGAATTGTCCTTTCCTCTAAAGATGTATTTCTCAGCTCATTTGCGACTCACAAAATCCAGAAATCTACACCCCACTCAGACACCACAGGCCAATTGATCAATCTTATCGCCATACAGTATCCCAACGACAGCCAGAAAAAAAGGAATGGAAACCACAGGTACAATCTTAGAGAAAAAGCTGCACCTGAAAACGAATTAAGCCTGACTGAAATTTCTTAAAAGTGATTCGTCGGTGTCTGCGATAACTTCTAGTGAGAATCCAGTAGGCTTGCAGGTTCCTGCAGGGTTTTCTTCCTGGCCAAATCTGTTCAAATCCCCGATAACATTTCTGTAAAGTTTGTGAGAAGTTTGGCCGGTTCGGCTGATTTATTGGTGCAAAAGCATACACAAAATAACTGTAGCTTCAGGAAGGGAGAGAAGGTTAGGGGAAAGGAAGAGTCAGGTGAAGATGGGCCCTGGAGCCAGTTGCAAGAGAATATTGAGTCCTGCGCACACCTGGGAATATTACCCAAGTAGGACAGCACATTAAATTCTTCAGTAAGATATCTGAGTACATTAATGCACCTACTGCAGAGATCGATTTGTAACCTGCAGGTACCATGTTTGTATCCGGTAATAACTCTGCCTTCATCCTTCTAATAGTAAAGTTGAAGTGGGTATTTGCAATATTGCAAGTCATAATAGCAGAGTCAGGCACATGTCAGACATCCCAGAGTCTGGGTTTAATCAGGCACCGGTCGACTCATTGAGTATTATAGAGGTTTATAATATCACAATATAGAGAATTCATAGCAGACTTGGACCTGTGAAAGGACTATAGGGCTCCGGAAAAGTCAGTCAAGCATTCTCGGTGCATAAGCATTCATCCTGCTAAGTTTGCTTCCATGCAGACTACTGAGGTTACTTATTTAAAAACAGGGAGAATTCAGGGCTGTAGGTCAATGACCTCAGAAAGGCCGGTAGGGCAGAGACAGAATCAGTTACTTCGCAGGCATTAATGATATAGACTCTGATGTTCCTTAGAGGAATCCCATTTTGTCAGGTTGGATTGCAATGTTATGAGCACTGCACCTTGGAAAAATCACTTAGCGGCAGTAAGAGGCCTATTCTGAAAATATGTGTTGGTATAATTAATAAGACATGCTAGTGCATCTCATCACGTGTGCACAAAAGAGATGTGCCCTTTTCACAAAATGTGTGAATAAGGTGACCTGTGCATTTCTCAAAGAAATGCAAATAAGAAAATGTCTCTTCTGTGCTTTTTTCTATTTGCATTGCTTTTTGTGAATTTAACACTACGGGGCTCATTTTAAATAGAATGCAAATTGCAAGGGAGAATGCAAAACTGAAGAGTGAAACAAGGCAAAATCACCTTTACCCTCCAGTTTTACCCTCCGTTTGGCAAAAGAATCCACTGCCTGCATAATACGCTTTGCCAGTTGTGTTTATTAATGGATTCCTATGGAATCCCCCTGCTATTTAGCAAGAGCAAGTGCATGGCAGAATCCATAGGAATCCATTGGTTTTGTACCTGCATAAAAATGACATGCATGCTTGAAACCTGGTGTTCGCCCAAGACAGAGAAGGACAACAAAGCAGAGATGCAAACTGCGCTTGTTTTCCCGCTACACCTTAGCAGGCCATGACAAAATCCTGGAGTGTAAATGCAAGGTGTAAATGGCTAACACCTTCGTTTTACACCTTACTCCACAGCTTGGAAAAGGACCCCCTATCTGTTTTTTTTTTAGAAAAAGATTACAAAATATTTGTGAGCTGTAACCAAACCAACATGCACTCATCTGACACTGTATGACTGAACCGCGGAAGGACAACTGTGTCGTAATTTCCCAGTACCCGGTAGCAGAAGAATGGCGGCAGCATAGGGCCGCCTCTTTCGAACGGTTGCTCATAACTTCCCTGCACAAGCTGAGGTAGGAGGGCAGTGATACTGTGACGAAAGGCGCTGATGCCCTTACTCGATGCGTATCCTTTATGACCCCATCGGAAATGCGTGGGATGCCATTTTGCTTTTATTTCCACATTGATTCTTCGCTCTGGATCGATAGTTGCTTGAAAGCAGTGGTATTGACCAAAAATTCAATGCAGGAATTAAAAGCATTTGTTTCTATTTTATCTCAGTCCTTGCTGTGTTTGCTTTTCCCCAGATTCAATTGACGACACAAACCAATTTTGAGATTTTGGCACAAGAAGCAGTGGGCCTTATTCCAGGTCTGCCGGTATCCTGGTGGATTGGCAAACACACCTACCTTTTCGTCCGCCTGACATCCCGGCAATATCGGGATTTTAAGGCGGCAGAACAACCGGCAAATCCCATTCCATGGAGTCCCATAGCACTTGATAGGGGGATCTGCCAGTATTTTTGGCACTGGCAATACCAGTGCCGAAAATACCAGCTGTTTTATGCAGGTGGGGATCTGAGTTACCTCCAGCTCTTGCCTGAATAAAGTCAGGTTACCCCCGCCGGCATACTTGTACTCTGCCAGACCGGTAAAGTGCTGGTATATGTAAATACTGGCACTTGTTTACCAGGCCGGCAGGGTCATAATGAGGCCCAGTGTACAGTCCAGCCTAAAGCTTCTCTTCTGAAGTCAGGCTTTATAGTATGTCCAAAGGTCCATGAAGTTGATACAATGGAATGTTTCCCAAAATAAAGAAGACCTATTGGTACAAGATAGCTCAATGCGTTAATGCGATGTTGCAATAAGGCGTGAACAACCTGCAGGATAAAGACTTTGGAAACCCAAAGGCTCTGAGCTAGTCTTTCTGCATCCTGTATCAGTGGGAGGAGACCCACTCTGCTGTTTAATAATTAGGCAGCTGTGACTTACTGCTGCCTGAAATGTGCATTACTATTGACTGGGCTTTGCCAGTTTAGCTTTTCTGTATGTCTGGGGCACATTAGAATACTGCAACAGCCGCATGTCTCCGCTCACAGTAGGTCTCACTAGCAATGTTGTCCATGGACACATCTTGACAGCACTGTGGCTGTGGCTCAGCATTCTACCACGACAAATCGTTTTTGCCCATAAAGCCATTCAAAATAGCTTCTGGAGGTCTCGAGACAACCTATGTAAAAAAAAAAAGAATCCACGGTAAACCTGGACTGACTCCGGCAGCCCTTGCCACACCGAGGATGACTTGTTAGTTAGCCGTGGATGTAGAATCTCACTAACCATGATCAGAACATGAAGATCATTACTGATTTCCACTCCGCCAATCATAGTGTTTGGAGTGCATTCAATAACGGCTGATATTGACCGCATTCTGAACATTCTGGCGTCCGAAGAAGACAAAGAAAAACACTTTTCAATTTTCCTGCAGGATTTCTTACAGCAAGGCACCCACATTTGGAGGATCTTAATTTCAGAGACCTGTCCAATTGAATGCACCAAAGAGAAAGGGAACATAGGAAAATGTTTTACTTTTTTTTAAATGTTGTATAATGTTACTGTTTATTTTTACATTATGCCTAATTCCTATGCTCATGGTTAACGAAAAAAAAAAATTATGAAGATATCCTTGCAGTTTGAATTCTACCAAAGAAAGCATCCTTTAATTTGCTAACACAGTTTATCTATTTACTTTATTTGCTCTTAAACTATCGCTTTTTGCTTCGCCAACGTGTTTTGCTGTCAGCGGCTATGCACCAATAGCCGTGTAGATCTCAAAGGGTTCATTATGGCTTGGGAAAATGACCGTTCCCCAACTTATGGCCCTCGGCAAATGACCTCTGCCTCAGTCTTTGAGGCTTTATCCTAATAAGTCTTTTAATGCCCCATCCAGTCAAATGCTCGGATCTTACAAATAATGGTTTCAATCAGTTCAAATCAGTGGAACCCCCAGAGAGAGGACTAGGCTGGGCATTTCAAGTGAGTCTTAAGAGACCGGCTTTGGTTCACTTGTGGTTAAAATCAATGCTAATTCGGGTCCCAGGCAGCAATTGTCTCGAATCAAGTTTAAATTGATTCAACCTAAAATTAAGTACTAGAAAAAAGACTGGATGAAGAAAATGTCACATGAAATGAAATCAGATAAAAAGCATAACAAATGAAAATCAATAGAAATTAAATTTAAACAGTAACATAGTTCAAGGTTTTGAACTGCGTAGAGCAAAAGGGTGCTTTTGTTATTCATCCAAGACACTCAGACTGTTGTTTACATCTTTCATATGGTAAGTTTCGCTTTCATTTCACTGAAACTGAGTGATACCTTTTTGGTTAGATAGGTTTAAATCAGAGTTGAACTGGCTCACCCTCTCGCCAATATTTATGGTCAACACCACCAAGCAAATCGTCGCTTCAACACCTGGACGTGAGCAGTTTAAGTGATGCCCGCTTTCATCAAACTCAGAAGGCTTTGGTCTCTCTGGCATTCAAGCATGTAACCTACGGATTGCAGAGAGTTTTCCGCAGCCGGTCCTCAACCTGCTAAGCTATTCTAGCATCTTCTCTTATGCGCCTAGAAACACTTGTGTACAGGCGCGTTATAAATGGCATATCATATCATGCATGGTGAAAGGGATGTCAGTGCTCACTGTTTAAAATGATGAGATGCTGAGCCTTCACAAAGGCGTTTTTCAATGGTAATATCCCACTGAGAAACGCTTTGTGAATCAGGCCCGCTCTCTTCCCCGCGAACATAATTTTGAACGTGCAAAGGAGGCATTGGCCAATGTTAAAGACGGATCAAGAAATTTGGAAAGATGGGAAGAATAGAGAAGTTAGCGTGTAGGGTCCGTGGGACTGTTTTTTCTTTTGCATTTTCGGACTTGTATTTTTTGTAATGGGAAAAGCAAAACTACTAGAATGCAAAGAAAAAAATCAGGTGTGGATAAGCACCTAGAGATTGGAATGGATCATATTGGCAACTATGGGGCTGTGCTCAATGATTAATCCCATTAAGAAACACCTGTGGACCAGTTGAATGACAAAGGCCTAAAAAACATCTTTGCTCATGGGCGGAGTTTGCCACACACGAGCATCTTTGAAAATGTATAGAGTTACTATTTGCTTTGCTAAAGACCTGCCTGTCTTAACCATTTAACACAGCGTTTGTTTTAGAGCTGCTTGAAGAGAAGGAACATCAATCAGTACAGGCTGAGCCTACTGCGGCTCAGTGGACTAATGCATCCACTGCAAGGTTATGTGTTTGACTTCATGGTCACAGGTTCAAATCCTGGCAGGTCCACTCAGCCCTTCATCCTTCTGAGGTCGATAAAATGAGTACCATTAAGTTGGGTAACAATAAACATCTGTTATTAGCACCAAGATGCCGCTTCGGGGGTGAACGTGTGCTTTATGGACTGCCAATTCGGGTTTTCCATAGCTGGGGATCACTTTGTAGCGATCAAATAATAAAATATTATACAGTATTTAATGTGTCTTAGTATACTTTACACATTACATAAAATACAAACATCAATAAAAAGATAAAACAGTGCTAGCAATCATTAATACACATCCATACAAATCCCAAAAAATAAAAGAATACACCTGCATGGGCTTGAAGTATGACATATCATCACACTGGCCCCCACAAACCGCAACCATCGGATTGACTGCAGTTCTCCACTGACTTCTATCCATATCTGACATATAGCCAGCCGCAGGGACCTGCTCGATGTATTGCGACAGCGCCTCCAGAACGACTCTGTGTGCGAATTCAGCCAGATGCTGCATGCAAAGGTGCCCCATT
Organism: Ambystoma mexicanum; assembly: GCF_040938575.1. Classification (NCBI taxonomy): domain Eukaryota; kingdom Metazoa; phylum Chordata; class Amphibia; order Caudata; family Ambystomatidae; genus Ambystoma; species Ambystoma mexicanum. The sequence goes on from NC_090938.1 coordinate 203,353,593, forward strand.
TTGAGACATTCCTTTAGGACGTGTTAAGGAGTTTTACCTACTCTGCGTATCTGGCAAATGCGGCAGTGCCTCTCTTTCCTGGGGATCCCTGTCATAAAAAGAGTGTTTAGTCAGAGGATTGCACAGGGGCAACGTGCTGGTCTTGGAAGCAAAACCATGCTGAGCAACAGAGGTTTGAATCCCTGATCGCGCTTAAAAATAATACTCGGGTACAGTATTAGGCACGTTGTTAAAAAAGAATTAAATAAATAAGAGGAGGAAGGAAGTATCAATGGGCATACCATGTATGGCTGTTTTTTTTCTTTTTTAAAGAATATTATGTCTTTGGTACAAATGCATAACTCTTCAAAGCGGCTCATAATATGAAAATGACCCATTAAGTTAGTTATAATTCTTGAGAGCTACATCAGCATTTTGGAAAAAGAGCCTATGAAAATGTGTCACTTGTTGAATGGTTCACAAATGCAGGCATTTAAAGAGTTAACTTTCTCTTTCACATAAAACGTGCTTCCCTCGTCCATGTATGTGCTACTACAGACTGGCATGGGATGGGGTGGAGCAAACAGGTGTTCATCCATTCTCCAGCATTGGATCTTTCATGGATTCACATGCTTAGAATATTCCCCGTCGTCAGGCTGGGAATCCTCGGTAAGTTATATAGACATTTTCCATAGGAAAAAATTCAGACACTCTTGTGTCCTATCCACGTCGTTTTGGGCCGCGCACGCCGGTGCCACTAGGTCGTAGGGGTATATATAGCTCCGCCCCCGCGGCTCCCTCAGATTTCAACCGTCTTCCAAAGTGGTGGGATTACCTCGCGTATCTACTATTTGGTTAGGCTGTTCTTCTGCGACTGTTCTTTTCAAGAGAATGTCTGGAAAAGCGTTGTTTCGTCTGTGTGCTACGTGCGGCCTTAAGAAGGTGTACGAGGGGGATGGTCATATGGACTGCATTTACTGCCTTCATCCTCACCACACGGCGGACACTTGTGAAATCTGTCAGGGTTTCTCCCAGAAAACCCTCAAAGATCGGAAAAGACGCCTGGTCGATTGGCTCAACGACGGAGCGGGTGCGTACCCGGCATCAGAGGTGGGCTCCACGGCCTCAAAAAGTAAGTCGGAACCCCCGACGAAGAAGGCACGTGCTGCCGAGAAACGAACCTCGGAGTCGGCCGAAAGACGACCCTCGGAGAAACATTCGGAGAAACATTCGAAAGCCTCCTCATCTTCACACAAGGCTCCGTCTTCTTCCTCCTCATCTAAAAAGGAGAGAAAAGAATCATCTAAATCCTCCTCAGGAGACCGTCATAAGTCTACCTTGAGTTGAGAGGCCGCGTCCAGTAAGTCGGCCCCAAAAGCGGCGGGAACACCTCAAGGCCCTGCGCCATTGGCTTCGCTGACTGCCCGCTCGTCGACGCCTGTGTCATCGGCGGCTCCTCCCGCATGTCAGACTGCGGCGGTAGGAAACATATCGTCGACGGTGGTCCCGTCGATGGGATGGCAGCCGGAGGTCTTCGATCCCGTCCCGCCGGAGGCCCTGCTTCAACCAGAGGCGACTTTCTCCATCTCGTCGGCTGACGAGGAACGCGACACAGTCGCGCGCCCAACCAATCTGGGTCTGCAACTGACCAGCGCAATGTCGCTTTTGGGTGTGGGTTCCATCCCTACTACCTCGTCATTACTGAACCCCCAGGCGGTTCTGTCCTTGGAGGTGCTAAATACGCTACAGAAACTGTTGCAGCGTTTGGACACACAAATACCCGAGCCTGGGGCCCCGACACGGATACAGTCTACGCCATTCGTCGACGAGCCGGGCCCAGCTCCTCGCTAGGCGACCAGGATTACGGCCGCTTCCCACGCGCCGGAAGATTGTCCTACCCTGCAAGAAGAAGGAGAATTACAAGACTCTGACCCTGAGGGATCAGGTTCAGACATCTCACTATCCCCCTCAAGGGACCCAACTTGGGACTCTGAAGCGGAGGTGAAAGCTCCGAGAAGTCCGGCACATCCATCGCCGCCTGACGACGTGGGTGCATTCCATGCCATGATGAGTAAGGCGTGTTCGGAGTTTGGCCTAGTTCCTGAAGAGGAGAAAAATGATTGTTTTCTTTTTGATCATATGGGCAAGAGAAGGAAATCCATATTCGCCATCCCGATTTTGGATCATGTCTGGCAAGAGGGCCTGAAGACCATGCGGCACCCGTTCTCTGAACCGGCAGTCAAAGGTCGTTTTGAGAAGAAGTTCAAGGCTCCGGAATCGACTCCCAAGTGCCTGATGTCTCAACCTTCGCCGGAGTCGGTGGTATCGGCGGCGGCGGCGAGAAAGGCCAGGTCTCAACATAAATGCACGACCCCTCCAGACAACGAGGCCGGGAGACAGGACGCTTTCGGCAAGAAGGTGCTGTCCGTCGGCGCGACGACGGTAAAAGCAGCCAACTCCTTGGCGATTATGTCTAGGTATGACAGGGAAATGTGGCACCGACTGGCTCCTATCTTGGAGCATTTGCCCGAGGAACATAGAAAGTCCGCAATGTTGCTAGTGCGGGAAGGAGAGGAGGCCTCCAACCATGCTATAAATATTGCTGTCGACCTAGCTGAGTCCGGTTTTAAGCAAATCAATAATGGCGTAGTTCTACGTAGACAAGCCTGGCTCAAGTGCACTACGTTCAGACCAGAGGTGCAATATAAAGTCTTGGATATGCCGTGTGAAGGGCAACAACTGTTCGGTGAAAAAGTTGATGAAGCCTTGAAGGGCATGAAAGAGGATACTGACACGGCACGGTCACTCAGAGCCCTACAGAGTGGTAGGAATTTTCGTTCCTTTCGTCCTTTCAGAGGGGCCTCTGGTAACTCCCGGTTTGGGTCATCTAGAGACCGAGGTTTCAGCAGGCCCTCCTACTCGTCCCAAGGCTACAGGCGTGCGGCCCAATCATCATGTAGAGGAAGAGATTACCAGATCTCCAGACGATGGAGTGCCTACTCTTCGTCGACGAAAGATAAACAAACCAAGAACCAACAATGACATGCTTCAGGGCGTCCTGGGGAGTTGAGTGTCTCGTCACATCGACGAGTGGGAGCGCATAACAACAGACCGATGGGTTTTAGACACGATTCATCTGGGCCACTCTCTACAGTTCAAGGGCAAGCCACCACACATTCCACCGGTGTTCTCGGCCCAGCCCCACCTTCAAGTACTGCTACAGGAGGTGGCGCTTATGCTGCAGAAAGGGGCAATACAACTGGTCCCGGTGGCAGAAAAAGGACAGGGAGTGTACTCCCAGTACTTTGTTATCAAGAAACCAAACGGAAAATGGCGTCCCATCTGGATCTACGAGTGCTCAACAAACTGCTCAAGAATTTAAAATTCAAAATGCTGACGCTTCAGGAGGTGATCCTATCGATACAACCTGGAGATTATTTGTCGTCACTAGACCTTCAGGACGCATACTTCCATATCCCGATGCGTCGACGGCACAAAAGATTTCTGCGGTTCGTCGTCGGATGAACCCACTATCAGTTCAAGGTCCTCCCGTTCGGCCTAAAATCGTCCCCCAGGACGTTCACCAAATGTCTGGCTCCAATAGCAGCCTGGCTCAGAAAGGAAGGTCACCATGTGTACCCTTATTTAGACGATTGGCTAGTGAGGGGACTGTCTCCAGAAAGGGCACAAGAAAGCCTAGATGCCACCCTGGCCCTCCTGCAACATTTGGGCTTCGCAGTGAACTTCGACAAGTCCTCGTTAAAGCCTTCAAGGACCTTGGTCTTTTTGGGAGCAGAGTTCCACGCACAGTCGGGACTGGTGAAGCCATCCCCCGAAAGGATTCAAAGACTGCAACAAAAGGCATTGGAATGGGAGATCGACACCAAAGTGTCAGTACGAAGGTACATGTCCCTGCTGGGGACCATGTCGTCCTGCATACCCTTGATAAACAACTGTCGCCTCTTCATGAGGCCTCTTCAAGAATTCTTGGCGGATCGATGGACACAGTCTCGAGGACGCTGGTCGGACAAGTTGACCATCAACGGCCAGCTCGTGCAGGCGCTTCAATGGTGGAGAATCTCCATACACCTAACGAAGGGAATGCCCTTACTGGAGCCTGCGTTCCAGAAGACAGTGGTTACGGATACTTCTCTAACTGGGTGGGGAGCTCATCTGGACTCCTTACAGGTTCAGGGTCGTTGGTCATCGGAAGAGTCCTCCCTCCACATCAACCTGCTAGAGTTAGGTCAGTGCGTTGGGCCCTAAAATCTTTTCTGCCACAGATAAAAGGCTCAGTGGTGAGAATAATGACAGACAACACGACAACCATGTTTTATCTACGGAAGCAGGGAGGACTCCCTCCAGGAGCCTGTCGACGGAAGCCCAGGAGATCTGGCATTGGGCCCTACAACACGACATACATCTGTTGGCGTTCCACTTACCAGGAGTAAAAAATGTGCAAGCAGACGCTCTCAGCAGAGAGATGAATTGTCTACACGAATGGGAACTGAACGATCAGCAACTGCACCGGATCTTCGCGGAATGGGGTCATCCGGCCCTCGATCTCTTTGCAACAAGAGACAACAAGAAATGCTCCCAGTACGCGAGCAGGTGGCCACAACTAGACTCGCTAGGGGACGCGTTCTCCTTCCCGTGGAGGTGCAAGTTTCTGTATGCCTTCCCCCCATTCCCTCTCATCCGTCGGACTCTGGAATGGATCCACAGATATCCTTGTCGGGTGATCCTGGTGGCCCCGTATTGGGCCAGACAAGTGTGGTTCTCTGATCTACTTCACCTCTCAGTGGCAGAACCAATGAGGTTCCAGAAGATCCCCAACCTTCTGTCTCAGGAGAAAGAGACCGATTGGCATCACGACCCGGACAGCCTCAGTCTGACGGCCTGGCTCCTGATTTCGCCAAGTTTGGCGCGTTAGCGATTCCAGCGGATTGCCATCATATTTTGCAAGCCGCAAGGGCACCTTCCACGAACGCTTCATACACATACAAATGGAAAAGGTTCTGCATATGGTTCTCAGGCCAACCAGGTCTGGTCCCACGGGCGATCACACCGGAACAACTCCTACCATACTTGCTGCTCCTGGCAAATAACGGGTTATCTGTTTCATCCATAAAGGTGCATCTAGCTGCCATCTCGAGATTTACTCGGAAGAGACATTCCACTCCACTGTTCAGTGACCGCCTAGTTAAACACTTTCTTAAAGGGTTGTTTAGAACCTTTCCTCCCAAGAAGAAGTTTCCTCCTATCTGGAGTCTGAACTTGGTCCTGGCAGCCCTGATGAAACCCCCCTTTGAACCAATGTCATCGACATCATTAAAATTCTTGTCTTGGAAATTGGCTTTCCTGGTGGCCATTACTTCTGCTCGTCGCCTGTCGGAAATACAAGCTCTAGTGATCGACCCTCCGTATTTGAGGTTTTTCAGTAATAAAGTAGTGCTGGCCACTAACCCGCATTTCATACCTAAAGTGCCTTCCGTGTTCCATAAACACGCTGCTATAGTGTTGCCTACATTCTTTCCAACACCGTCTTCAGTAGCGGAGAAGACTCTCCATACATTGGACGTGAAAAAAGCTTTGAAATTTTACCTCCATCGCACTCAAAGCTTCAGAGACACGAGACAACTCTTCGTAGCTTATGGCCCTGCGGCTAGGGGTAAAGCGATTTCAAAACAAGGACTATCCAGATGGGTGTCTTCGGCCATTTCTTATTGTCATTCCAAGGCCGGAAAGCCGCTAGAAAAGCGTCCAAGGGCCTATTCGACGAGATCTACATCGTCGTCGACGGCTTTGTGGTCCGGAATTCCGCTGGGGGATATCTGCCAGGCGGCTTCCTGGTCGGTACCACACACGTTTACCTGGCATTACTGTCTCGCACAGCAACATGCTGAAGATACACAGATGGGGCGGGCAGTACTACGTCATCTGTTCCAATAAGGTAAGCCCCAAGTGGGTTGCATCCTTCGGCAACTATGCTTTAAAGTGTTGTGTCTTTTACAGTTAACATGTTATAATGTAATGTGTTGCCATAGTAAGTGAGCACTGTGCTTGTTGTGATGTTGGTTTGCATACACACCTCCAATGTTGGGGGATACTGCTATACAATCTATTCTAAGCATGTGAATCCATGAAAGATCCAATGCTGGAGAAGGGAATAGTTTCTTACCTGTAACTCCATTTCTCCAGCATTGGTATCTTTCATGGATTCACATGCGCCCGCCGGCCTCCCCTGAGCATGCAAACCAGAGATCCCCCCATACTACTTTGGGGGCTGAAATCTGAGGGAGCTGCGGGGGCGGAGTTATATATACCCCTACGTCCTAGTGGCGCCGGCGTGCGCGGCCCAAAATGACGTGGATAGGACACAAGAGTGTCTGAATTTTTTTGCTATGGAAAATGTCTATATAACTTACCGAGGATTCCCAGCCTGACGACAGGGAATATTCTAAGCATGTGAATCCATGAAAGATACCAATGCTGGAGAAATGGAGTTACAGGTAAGAAACTATTCCCTTCCAGGGCTCAAAAATGGCCGTCAAACCAGGGATCTGCCAGGGGTCCCCACTCTAAAAGTAATTGAAAATAATTACGAGTAGCAGTACTGCTCATAACCAGTAGATGTCACCAACACTCAAATTTGGAATCACTGGATTTCATTCATTGTAATGGGTTATTTATAATGCTCAATACACAGCCGGTTCTGAGCGCGCCCCCGTGGATCCAACCTTTGTTGTTGCACGTCGTCTTGCAGCACGTTGCCCCTGAGCTATCCTCCCAAGACTTCCACCTCCGATTATTTGTTCAGTAATGCTCTGCAGGGAAAATATAATATAGTTTTTCAACATATTGAATTGATAGAATGTTATTAAAAGAAATAATGACTGCATACACATCATGTATTTCTGTCAAAATAATTGAGGGATTGGAACCTTTAGTGACCTCGGATGATTTGATTTTTTTTTCATATTGAAATCTTTTTCTTTTGATCAATGATCAATTTTAAAGAACTTTCCTTTTAACATACAGTGTACCTCCCTTTACTGCAACTCGAAGGTGTCTGTTAGGCAGTCCTTTAGTTCCATAGGCCACGTGTCTTTTAAGGGGTCCTTAGGAACTTGTGATTCTTATGTCGTGCTGCACCCTTCTTAAGGTCCACCTTAAATAATGTTTTGCCACTCGTGCCCCACCCCCCTTGATTTATTTTTCGACCTTTTGCCCTTAGCAGACACCATTATGTAAAAAGGGTTACTTTTAAAATGGATGCCCCCTGCTCCTTCCACGTTGTTCTCTTCCTGCTCCAGCCTCTGCCGCCCCCCCCACTGAAACGCCTGCATACATATTCCAGTAATTGCCCAGAAAACCTGGGCATCCAGCCTTGCTGAGGGCCCAAAGGCTGTACACCCTAGTAGAGAGAAGAATGCCAAACCCAAACTTTCAAGCAACCGAAGAGCCCACAAAAAAACAAATGCTAAACTTGGGGCACCCGCATTGTTTACTGTTTGCCAGTGTGTGCCTACAGATGTTGCCCCGTACAACAGATCGGTCCGTCTTTATATTCTTAGGCCAGCGGTATGCAACCTTTGGCTCCTCAGATGTTTTGAACTACAACTCCCATCTAGCACCAGCCAGCAAAGTCCATTGCAAGGGATCATCATGGGATTTGTAGTCCAGAACATTTGGCGACCCGTCAATTGCTGATCCCTGCATTGGCTTATAATGAAGTCATCAAATCTTCTCCCACATCTGCATCTGAAAGTTGAATAGAAAAGTCTTGATTAAAAAAAAAAAATCTAAAGGCTTGGATTGGAACAACATTGCTCTAGTTGTAGCGAATTATATGTATATTTTAATATATTATTTAACTGTACTTAAAAATGTGAGCTTGTTTGACGTAATCCCTTTTAATCCTGCTGTTCTATGTTTACTTGACAGCGATCTCACCGTCAAGGTCTGGAAGTGCCGAAGATTACTCAAAGGGACCGGTTAGTGTCACGAAGGATGCAACTGGTTACCTCCAGTGGGTTACCGCGTTCTTCTGTTGGACTTACCCAAGGTGATAGAGGAAGGTAACTGAGGACTCGGGAGTCGTGAGCGGAGCACAGTCCTCCTTGGAATGCTGGACGCGACGCAGCAACACGGTGCTATGCAGCGGGGAAGAGTACGTCAGTCCCACAAAACGTTTTGCACCTGTTGATCAGGTGGACCTTTGCACAGCCAGCTCTCCTGCCGTATCAATGCTCGTAGATGCCAAGAACAAAGTAACTTGAAGGACCTCCTCTTCTCCTCGCTGAAATGCCCTGAGCACAATCTAATTTTGAGCAGCACACAACTGAAACATACATAAATACCAATTTCTGTTTACCAAATGAGGAGCAGTGGACAGTCCCCCTCCCATCACCCACCCCTTGGACCTCCCCACTCTACCTCTTGTATTGTTTGTGGTTTTGTTCCAAGCTGCCCTCTTACTGCCACTGATCTGAAAATCAAAATCACCTAAAAAGACTACAATTTTGCTACAATCCCCATATCAGTTTCTGGTAAATCCCTCTCTTCCAAATTCCAACGTCACCCAAAAGCTAACAAAGCCGTGGAGTCTGTTATTGTGCCATTCAGCATTCTCTGGACGCCATTTTAATTGAGGACCTGAAAACACGAGCCAGAGAAGCGAAATTGTGTATTCTGGGGTGGCCTGAAGAGAGGGGAAGGCAAGCTTTTGGAAGAAATTCAAGCGTGCATTTGTCAAGTTTGTCTGATTCACTCTTTGGGGCATAAAGCCTGCATCTTGCGTACATATATTGAAGTTGGCTTGGTTTTGAGCCCTGCATTGTGGTCCTTATCTCTACGTCAAGAAGGGCCATGCGACTCCTAAATTGATTTATTTTTCCCATCGTACTCCCAAGTAGGGCTACAGTTTACTCAAGAGTCTTCAACTGAGCTGGACTGCACAGATCCTGGGCGCCATATAATATGTAATTACAGCTGTCCAGTGGATGTATGAGTGGGGTTTGAATGGAGAACTCTTTGATATTTTTACAGCAGGCAAAGTGTGCACGTGTGCGCGTGTATGTGCGCGTGTAAATCAAGAGACACTGCGTGGTGGTCTTACAGTTTTTAGAGCATAGAGAGACACAGTAGAGGGCAGAGAGTGTTTGTGTGGATGGTGTCATAAATTTAGAGTGTGGATGAGTTTGTCAAGGACAAAGGTGTGAATTACAACAACTGTGACAATTTCCAGCATGCACCTGTGTTCCAGTGTGAGGTTGAAGGGCATTAGCAGAGCAATGTGTGCTTGGTTGCACAATACTGTCCCCACTCTATCCGGTAATATATTTGGAATGCTTCCCAACTTACAAGACCAATGTATGCAACATTATTGTCTGTTCCTCTAACAGGGAGTGCCGAGCCAGTGCATAAGCAGCAGTGGTTATGGATGCCCACCCTTGCAAGCGTTGGAACCGTTTGCTGAAAGCATCACAAGGTTACATTTAGCAAACAATGTATCATGGTGAAAAGGTGCCATTTGGTTACGACCTCACTTCTTCAAGTATCCACAAGCAACCGCTATCAGGCCGGTCGCACTCAAACAAAATCAGCCAACAAAAGTAATTTGCCTTCTGAGTGTGAATCCTTGGAATCAGCTTTATTTTTCACATGCATCAGGATTCATCCTAGCTGTTGCAACAGGTCCTCCATTCACCTCTACATGTAAAGCGAAGAGTGTCCATTACGAACAGAGACAATTGAGAGTTGACCGTGGAAAGTTGGCGAAAGAGCACAGAAGTCGACTTTCTGATTTACCTCTTGGTCCACTCGTAAACACTGTAGTTTGTTGTATTCCGAAACAGAGGCACAAGAGGAAGCTACGTGGCTTAAAATGTGAAGTTCTGCAAGTCTTGTTTAGGGCTTTGATGTCCGTTAGCTGTGAACCGTTGAGTAGTAGAATCGTGGTACAGGCTTCTTTAGTGAACAGGATGGGGAGGGCAACATGTGGGAAGTTTAATTATGCTTTACTTAATGTGCACTGAACATTAATGGGTTACATGTGTAAATAATGTTGAACTACTTGAAATGTACTCAGAAAATGTTATTGCCACCTGTGGATGAATACGTGGCACGTAGATAGAATGGTCAACCATCCAATAACGTTTAGAAGGACCCTGTAGAATGAGATTGGAAAGTCTGGCCTAATAGATCAGAAGCCCATAGAAATGAATTGAAGTCGACCTGAGGTCCCATAGATATGCATTACAGCACATCTGAGATCCCATAGAAATGCATTGGAGTCAATCCGAGGTCCCATAGAAATGCATTACAGTACATCTGATATCCCATAGAAATGCATTGAAGTCAATCTGAGGTCCAATAGAAATGCATTGAAGTATATCCGAGTCCCATAGAAATGAATTGAAGTCGACCTGAAGTCTCATAGAAATGCATTGAAATATATCTGAGTCCCATAGAAATGCATTGTAGTTGCTAGATTTATCTTAAGCTAAGAACACCAAGAAGAATGTTTCCATTTTTAAATTAATAGGATGGTTGGCCACCATAAAGCAGACTATCATTCCTGAAGTTGAGGCAACACGTTGTTTACCTCGTGAGCTGTGTGAATTAAACCCTTCTCAGACTAGGGAGCTAGCTTTTCTTACACTCTCAATCACATCGCTGAGCTGCAAGCGAGAGATGTGATAATGCACTTTAAAAATAAAACAAAATATGTTTGTAGTTATTGGGATTCGTGCATTGGGGTTAGAGGGGCTTGTTGCCATGACGACATGCACTGGACTATGAACTGCTGTCATGGTTACCAGTAATATGGCAGGCTATATTTGGTTTGTGACCTTTTACTGTCATCCCCAGTTGAAGGGTTTAATTATATGTGTATATATAGATGTGTGTGTATAAAAAATATATATAAAACATGTACATATGTGCACACTTTTTGTAGCATCGTTGCTAAAAGGTGCCTTAACTGCACTGATATTTCTTTCTGTAGATGCAATGTGAGCATTGGCAAAGATGTATGTTTGAGTCGTTTTGCTTAGTTTAAAAACATCTCATTTTCACTGTATAAAGAGACAGTTTGTATATATTATTTTGTATGAGTACATATGGAAAAATGTAAATAGTGTAAAAAAAGGTATTTAAAAAACCAAAATGTACATTTTGTTTTTGACTGCGAGTGAGCCTCCCTGACTAGTCTTAATAAATAAATTAAATCTACTCTTATTTATGGTAACTCTTTTGACGTGGGCTTGGTGGCGGTAAAGCTGCTGTTGACATCACTGCCCTCTACCCCATTACCAGCAATGTTGCAAACGCAATAGGTAGGTTAAAAGCATCCCCACAACACACACAGTGTTTGTGTAGCAGACTTCAAGATCATTATAAACGAGACACAGGAAAAAGCGCACTAGAAGTGCAAGATTTATTCACGCCTAGAAATGATACTGCCTTGGCACCAGTGCATGCTTCCTTCACATACTGATCAGGGTCCACAAACGGGTGTGCATGCTTCAATCGCACACTCGTGGACACTCATGGACACTCACTTTCTCTCACACACACGCACACAGACACATGCAATACTGTTTCAGGGCTATTGATGTATAAGTAGCAGTGCACATAAGTATAAGCAGCAGTGCACATAAGTATAACATGCATTTGTCGGACCATGGATACATTACCTCATTACCAGCAATACTGCAAATGCAATAGGTAGGTTAAAAGCATCCACTCACACACAGTGTTTGTGTAGCAGAGTTCAAGGTCATTATAAACGAGTCACAGCAATAAGCGCGTTAGAAGTGCAAGATTTATTCATGGAGAGAACCGATTCTGCCTTGGCACCAGTGCATGCTTCCTTGCCACACTGATCAGGTTCCACACACAGGTGCGCGATCTTCAATCGTACACTCATGGACACTCACTCTCACTCACTCTCTCTCACACACACACATATGCACACAGACACATGCAATACTGTTTCAGGGCTATTGATGTATAAGTAGCAGTGCACATAAGTATAAGCAGCAGTGCACATAAGTATAACATGCATTTGTCGGACCATGGATACATTACCCCATTACCAGCAATACTGCAAATGCAATAGGTAGGTTAAAAGCATCCACTCACACACAGTGTTTGTGTAGCAGAGTTCAAGGTCATTATAAACGAGTCACAGCAATAAGCGCGTTAGAAGTGCAAGATTTATTCATGTAGAGAACCGATTCTGCCTTGGCACCAGTGCATGCTTCCTTGCCACACTGATCAGGTTCCACACACAGGTGCGCGATCTTCAATCCTACACTCATGGACACTCACTCTCACTCACTCTCTCTCACACACACACATATGCACACAGACACATGCAATACTGTTTCAGGGCTATTGATGTATAAGTAGCAGTGCACATAAGTATAAGCAGCAGTGCACATAAGTATAACATGCATTTGTCGGACCATGGATACATTACCCCATTACCAGCAATACTGCAAATGCAATAGGTAGGTTAAAAGCATCCACTCACACACAGTGTTTGTGTAGCAGAGTTCAAGGTCATTATAAACGAGTCACAGCAATAAGCGCGTTAGAAGTGCAAGATTTATTCATGGAGAGAACCGATTCTGCCTTGGCACCAGTGCATGCTTCCTTGCCACACTGATCAGGTTCCACACACAGGTGCGCGATCTTCAATCGTACACTCATGGACACTCACTCTCACTCACTCTCTCTCACACACACACATATGCACACAGACACATGCAATACTGTTTCAGGGCTATTGATGTATAAGTAGCAGTGCACATAAGTATAAGCAGCAGTGCACATAAGTATAACATGCATTTGTCGGACCATGGATACATTACCCCATTACCAGCAATACTGCAAATGCAATAGGTAGGTTAAAAGCATCCACTCACACACAGTGTTTGTGTAGCAGAGTTCAAGGTCATTATAAACGAGTCACAGCAATAAGCACGTTAGAAGTGCAAGATTTATTCATGTAGAGAACCGATTCTGCCTTGGCACCAGTGCATGCTTCCTTGCCACACTGATCAGGTTCCACACACAGGTGCGCGATCTTCAATCGTACACTCATGGACACTCACTCTCACTCACTCTCTCTCACACACACACATATGCACACAGACAAATGCAATACTGTTCCAGGGCCAGTGCTGCATAAGCAGCAGTTCACATAAGTATAGCATGCATTTGTTGGAACATGTATACATATTTGTCAATTTGTATGTATGGGGTAATATATCTTCCATAAAAGAAAATGGACCAAAACAGGTTTTCACTCGTGTAGGCTGGGTGATGTGGATACTTCCGCTAACTATGGCAAATGAGAGAGTGCAAGTGAGTGGGAGAGTGAGGAAGAGGGAGTGAGGGGTTAACAGATTAAAACTCTGAGAGCTCTTCACATTTAAGCCCCTCCACTCAGCTGCCCATGTACACATTGTGCATGTACATGGAGAGCAAACAGAGAAGTACCATTTGATGGAATACTTCTTTAAAAGTGGACGTGTGTGTGTGTGTGTGTGTGTGTGTGATGACCAAAGCTGCAATTTATTTGAAGTATTGAACGTGGTAAAGATAACAGCATGGGGCAGATACAGCTGTAGTTCGAGCACACGCCCATGTAAATGAACCTCAGTACAACCCGAGGCAATTCATTTATTTTATTTATTTGCATTTTTAAAGCGCTCACACAGCCCGCGGGCATCGAGCCGCTGTTACAGGAATCATTTTTTTTTTTTGTTGCGTAATAGTTTTTTTTTTGTCTTAGTTGCGTATTTATAATGCGCTTAAATACCGAGAGGTTTCTTTTTTTTAAACTTTTATTTTTGGTTTTTTTGAATTAACAAACAACTTCTCACCCACATTAGGGTGGAATTAGCCTAGCGATGTTTCCCTACCTCCCCCCTTCTCCCCCCCCGCCTCTTGACCACCCATTACCACAGTGACCAGACCGGATCTCTGAGTATGCAACCAGTTCTACGTTTTAGTATGAGAAGTGAGACACCTCTAACTGTTAACAAGGAAAGGGTCCTTCTTTATTGAGAGTTGACTGGGGAGGTCGGGGTACTCTCGGCCTCTTTCATCAGGAATATGACTAGTGGTCCCCAGATGTCTGGCGGGCGCGCATGTTGCGGTAGAAGCTTAACGAAATCTGTTTCGACATCTTGGCAGTAAAGAATGTCTTTGCGCCAGGCGGTGACTGTTGGGAGAGGACCGCGGCCCCAGGCCATAGCGACTCTTCTACGTGCTAGTGTCAGCAGAATGCCTGCTAGTTTTCTTGTAGCTTTCAGTAGTCTGGTCATGCCTAGTAGAGCTGCTGTGTTGGCTGGATGAACTGATTCTCCAATTATCGCACTCGTAGTCTCCAGCACCTGGGACCAGAACAAAGCCAGCTTAGGGCAGTCCCATGCCAGATGGACGAAGTTTGCTGAGGTCTTCCCACACCTCACACATTTTAAAGTTGATTCTGGGTGCTGCTTGTTCGCTTTGGCTGGCGTATAGTATATTTGGTGCAGATAGTTGAAATGGACTAGCTTGAGCCGAGTATTAAGAGCGATTTTCTGGGTTTGTTTGAGGATGAAAGACCAGTCGGCATTGGAGAAGGTTATACCTAGGGCTGTTTCCCATCTGATCTTGGCTCGGGACTCAACGGGAGCTGTGTCCATTATGATGGTTCTGTAGATCTGTGAGAGTAATCTTCCCTCGCCCTGAGTTTGTATTACAGAATGTAGGAGCTGCCATGTCTGAGGTTGCTGTGGGAAGTTGGGAAGGATTGCCTGCAGAGTGTGGCGGGTTCTAAAGTAAATGAAGATGTCCAGCGATGTTGTGCCGCCTTTTTCCTTTGCTTGATCGGGGGTTAGGAAACCATCTTTGGTGAATAGTTCTCCCAGAGTTTTAATTTGGAGTTTCTCTAGCCATTGGAGGTACACTTTTTCAGTAGTTAAAGGGATCCCTGGTATGAATTTTGCAGGAAGGAGTGGTGAATATCTAGTTTGAACATTGTATTTTTGCGCTAGGATTTTCCATATTTTATATGTTGTTAACACAACATTCATGGTGTTGTTGGGGACAGGGATCCCGCCAAAGATGACTGCTCTCAGTAAGTACGGTGTCGCCAGAGCTCTCTCTATTTGTACGTGCGGTCTGATTGTGTGTGTGGGGTACCAGTGGCTAAGGAATTGCGCCTGTGCAGCCCAATAATATTTTTCAAGATCTGGGAGTGCTAGGCCACCGCTCATTACCGGGAGGGTTAGTATGGAATGTGCCACTCTGGCGGGGCTTCCCAGCCCAAAGCAGATCCAGGACCAGACTCCTCAGTTTCCTCAGGAAGGGTTGTGGAAGTAGAATGGGAATGTTGGAGAAGAGATATAGAAGTTTTGGCAATATCACCATCTTGACTAGGGAAGCTCTTCCCCATAAGGTCAACGGTAGGGTTTTCCAGCGGGCCACTTTTTCTAGTAGAGATTTGACTACTTCTTCATAGTTGTCTTGGAACACTTCATGGTGATTCAGCGACATTTGTATGCCTAGGTATCGTACTTTGGATGTCTTCCAGGTGAGATGGAAATCGTCTTTGAATGGATTGGTCATCGGGGTTAGCGGGAAAACAATTGATTTTGTTTGATTAATTTTCAAGCCTGAGGCAGCCCCGAATTTGATTACCTCCCTCATGACAGGATTTAGATTGTCAATGGGGTCTCGTATGAATAAGACTACGTCATCTGCGTACAAAGAGATGATGAGTTTGTGTGGGCCAATGGCCAGACCTCTGTGTTGTCTATGTTCACGTAGGTTGGAGGCTAAGGGTTCCATTACCAGGGCGAATAGTAGAGCTGACAATGGGCAACCCTGTCTGGTACCTCGTTGCAAGTTGATGGTGGACGATTTTGCTGTCCCTACTATTATATTGGCTGTAGGGTTAGTGTATAGCAGGGATACCAGTTTGATGAAACGAGCCCCCAGGCCCATCCTGGTTAACACCGAAAACATGAATGGCCACTCCACAGAGTCAAATGCTTTTTCAGCGTCGAGTAGAAGAGCAATTGCTTGTTGGGACGGGTTCAGCGCTTCTATGACTCCGAATAGTCTCCTAATGCCAAAGGTGGTGTTACGGCCAGGTATGAATCCTGCCTGGTCTGCAAGAACCAGAGCTGGCATTAGCGGCATCAACCTATTTGTAAGGATCTTAGCCAAGATCTTGTTGTCGAGGTTTAAAAGTGAGATGGGACGATAGGACGCGCAGTTATCAGGTGGTTTGTCTGCTTTATGTAGAAGTATAACGTTGGCTTCACACATGGTCTGCGGGAGGGAGCCTTTTTCCAGGGCTTCCTTGTATACATCAGCTAGAAGGGGAGCAAGGGTATGCGCAAATGCCTTATAAAATTCCCCGGTTAGGCCATCAGGGCCGGGGGCTTTGGAGTTCGGGAGAGTTTTGATTGCTTCAATAATTTCATCTGGGGAGATTAGCTCGTTGAGGGGCTCCCTCAGATGGGATTCGACCCAGTATAGCTCGGTGTCTTCCAAGTATCTTAGTGGAGCTTCTGTACCCTCGGAGTGTTGGGTGCTATACAGATTTTGGTAAAAGTGTCTGAACTCCTCTGCCATGCTCGCGTCTGTGTGTGACATTTCTCCCAGTGAGTTGCGAATCCCCTCTATAGGTGTTGGTTTGCGGTCAGCTCTTATCAATCTTGCCAGTAGTGCTCCGGGTTTTTGCCCTTCACCATATTGTCTGACCAGGGTCTCGCGATGCAGAAATTTTAATTCGCGCTCGGCTAGTGTATTAAACTTAAGTAATTCTTCCTTCAGGGTGGCTTTCGTTTTAGGATCGTCCGTGTCCCTGACCTGATGTTCGAGGTCTTTGAGTCGGTCTTCACAGGTTTTGATCTCGCGTCTGATGAGCTTAATAATACCGTTCTCCTTGGCTTGGCACACTCCCCTTGTGAAGCATTTCAGTGATTCCCACAGCGAACTGGTGGAGGGGACCGAGCCGACATTGGCTTCAAGAAATATCTCGATTTCTTCTTTCAGTTCAGTTGAGAATACTGTGTCTTGCATAGATCCCGTCTTGAAGCGCCATCGCTGCAGTCTGGACACTGGTTGGGAGGGGAGAAGGCTGAGGGTTACTGGTGAATGGTCTGACAAAGTTCGTGGTAATATGTGGCAGGGGCCACTTTGTAGAGGGCCATTTCTGGATGTGAACAGGTAGTCGATACGGGAGCTGGTGTTATGAACCGCTGAATGGAAGGTGTAGTCTCTCAGGTCTCCGTTGGCCGTTCTCCATGCGTCACTTAAATCAAAGGCTCTGCAGAGTTCTGTTATTTGCATGCCGGCCTTAGAGGTCTGTTGTGACGTGGCATGTGATCTGTCTCTGGTCGGGTCTATGACAGTGTTCATGTCGCCACCCCAGACCACCGTTGATTGTTCAAGTGAGGAGAGCTGAGATAGTACCCAGCCGAAGTTATCTGGTCCGTCCACGTTGGGGGCAAATACCGAGAGGTTTCTAAGTGCAGACCCGGGGATCGAACCTGTGTTGCTTCGTGTGGTCTTGCTTCCAAGGCAAACACGTTGCCGCTCATGTTTATAACTAAGTATAGAACCACATCAAAGAACTAAGAGTGTGCAGCACCTGGCCCTGGGGTAATGCTTAAAGGATTTCCAAAGCAACTTAAGCAGCCTTTTCGACTTTAACAAGATCACCTGTCAGAGATAATATGATATGATATGTTATTTATAACGCGCTTAATACCAGAGGTTTCTAAGCACGGGCCCGGGGATTGAACCTATGGTGCCTCATGTCGTCTTGTTTCCAAGGCGAGCACGTTGCCCCTGAGCTATCCTCCTGAGCCAAAAGTGCATCCATAACTTCGGTGTGTATTTTAACATAATGCATCGTGTGTGTAAGTGTAAAAGAATCAACTGGGGTATATTTGAACTCCAGGGGGACATTCTGGGATGCTGGCTAGCATACGCACACATATGCTATGTTATGTTAAAGGATATTTATACAGCGCACTATCACTACCAGAGTGTTCCCCTGGCGCTCTGGCGGATCGGAAAGGGAATGAGGGTGGTGTGGGTTAGTAGGGCTGAGCAGGATAAGAGCAAGGGAGCTGTGATGTGCTGTTGAGAGCATCTGTTCGGTTAACACCGTTCGCTGAGCATAAGTGTGCTTTCCGGTTGGTTGCCGTCATGTGCTTTTGTGGGCACGATAGAATACCAGATTTGCCCCAAGAACATCGCCTCTCACCTCGTTGAAATGTAAGCCACACCAAGATGGCATTTGGCACATGATGGTATAAACACTTGCATTGGGTCTATCAGCTCTGCATTTTATCCATTGCAGCCAATCAACAACTGACTCGACCACACATAAAAGACACACATAGTATGAAGACTGCCACAACAACAAAACAGACCCACTCTGGATTTATCCTGTCACACATGCCTGACACATGTAAGTCGCACAGATCAGAACCTAGGTTAAAACATATGCTTCACAGCACACTGACACACTGTACTCAAGGGGCTGGATGAGCATATGGCAATTGCAGGATTGATGCAAGTTGTAGTGATGTAGAAATCATTTTGATTGGGGGCGAGTGTGATGCACTCCCATTATCGTGATAGCGATGGAATACAGGTCCTTGGTCAAGCACTAGATGGGGCAATTCATTAAATAATCTTTTATACCGTGCTTAATACCGGAGACCAGTCTCCTCTTTACATTCTCCTCCTTAGTTTTTCACTGCACCTCCTGTTCTCATAGATCCTCTCATCATTCTCTGCCTCCTTTCTGCTCTTCTTCTATGCCTCCTTCTTTCCACTTCTATCACTCCTGCCTCCTCCCCTCTCTATCCCAGGGACTTAATTTCACCAAAATGCCAGAGGTAGTGGAAGTGACATCACATGACCCTTAACCTCTGGTGACATCACATGAAGTGATGTCCTTTGACCCCACCCCAAAGTGACATCACGGGAAGTGATGGAACACAACCTTTCGCCCCTTGAGAAAACAGGAAGTGGCATCTCATATCATTGTTGCTAAGTACACTACGAAAAATATTGTTACGATATCACTGTAATGTGATATACATTTCATACAAGAATGAATAATCATATGTATTGTTAATATCAGTGTGTATAGGCCCATATTACCAAATCACTGTGAATGCAAGCAGACGTCCAAGGCCAAATGATAATGATGTGTAATTATGTAGCACTTAAGCGCTTTATTTAGAAGAAATGTACATACAATATCACCCATCCTGTGTTGGTACACATTTATCGACCTGAGAAAGATGAAAGGCTGAGTTTGCCTTGCCGGGATTTGTACCTGCAGATCACACACACATCGCTGCAGCGAGTGCTGAACCCACTGAGCTATCTTACCGGCTATAGTTATCTTACCAGCTATAGTAAAATGAACAATTACATGTCTGAATGTTCTCAAAGTCGGAACGCAAATTACACACTATAGTGGATACCATTAAACTGGTAACTGAGATTTAACAGCAGGCCAGTTCATCTGCAGTTCTGGTGCAAAGTTGGCCACATGTCAAGCCTGCGTGAATCTACTTTTCAGGCTTCAGAGGTTGGCAAAATACAAACCATTCTGAGGGTCCATAACTGTGTATTAAAGAATTTAGAGTAGCGCAGGGAAAGCAGCGCACTCACACGGCATCCCGTAGTCTGGGCACTCGATACCTCATACATGCAAACATCCTGAACAGCATGTCAGGGAGATAGGAAAGATAGACACATTACAACAAAGAATTAATTGTTGCACAGGGAAATAAAGGGCCACTTTTTGTGCTATGGTCAAACATTTCTACACCGTTCACAAGCTTTTAGGCACAAGGATTGTGTCAAGTGACCGAGGACACCACCATGGAATGTCTTGTGATGATCGTAACAGAAACGACAGAAATAAACCTGCTATAACTGCAACTTGCAAAAAGCAAAATGCAAAGTCTGAAATGGATGCTTATTCTACTCTAAGTGCTTTTTGGAAGTTTTTGTCTGCATTGTCAATTTGAGGTGTTTAAGGACAGACTAAATCAGGGACTCACCCCCTGAAATGGGCCTGAAATAAAACTTTAATGAGTCTAGCAATTATTGTATAGAATGTGACCCCTGGTGACCCACCAAATGATGTCACTGCTCTCTCCCTAGCCTCATTATCACACCACCACGTATTCTCCTACTCTTCACATCCAACTCCTAACTCCCACACCTTTCCAAAAATCATGTTCCTTTTTATAGGACAGCATATCCTCCCACTGACACTCTGTGTGATTGCATTCAGGTGGCCTTTGTTGACACAAGTCTTTAGATTGGCTGACTCACTGTGGGACTACGAAAACACCCAGCTGTTTTTGATCCCTTGCATGCAGCAATGCAGGTGTGTGACCCAAGGTGTTAAGAGGGGTGGCTGCTATTTTGGGCTCTTTTCATAAGTGCCTGATTCCTGACAAAAAGCTGCTCTCAGTAGAACCTACCAAGGTAAGCACGTGAGCACCTGCCCTTAACATACCGCAAACAATGTCTCTGAGTGAGCCAGGATTCAACGCTCTCGTTAGGTTGTGGGGTTCGTTCCCAAAGATCCCACAGGAGGATCTACGTGGGGACTTACTGCATTGATTTGGCAACATCCACCCACTTGCGTTGTAATGGACATTAACAGGTTCTTTTGGTATTTTGGGAGGGCTGTGCGGGCTTACAAAAAACATCTTTCTCCACATGGACTACAGCAACCTCCTTATTATCACTAGGTGCCTCAACAGGACAATGTCAGAGGTCTTAAGGCCAAATGGGGGGTCAGGTCAGTACTAACATGAATGCTATGCTGGAGGAAAGTCATGCAATTCTGATTGTTTTGGACTTATCTGCAGCTTTCAACACAGTGGATTACTCTATGTTCTGTTCCTCACTCACTTATCTTGGTCTCTCTTGGGTCTCTTCACATATTTCTAGCTACTTGTGGTCTGCTGGTGGTTCTGCTCTTTCTCCAGCATTGGATCTTTCATGGATTCACATGCTTAGAATATTCCCCGTCGTCAGACTGGGACCCCTCGGTACACATATATAGCCTTTTTCAAAGGAAACTTTCAACACTTTTGTGTCCTATCTACGTCCTTCTAGGACCCGCCTACGCATGCTCCGCAGGCCGTGCTAGTATAAGAGGCCCGCCCCCGCGGCTCCCCTTCAGATTTCAACCGTCTCCAAAGTAGTGGGATCTCCTCGTGTTGTCCTACTGTTTTGTACTAGGTTGCGTCATTGGATTTCGAGTAATAATGTCCTCTGTGTCAGGTAAAGCGCTGTTCCGGCCATGCGCGACATGCGGCTTAAAAAAGGTTTACGAGGGGGACGGACATATGGACTGCATATATTGCCTCCACCCTCACCATTCGGCGGATACCTGCGACATATGCAAGGGGTTTTCTCAAAAAACCCTCAAAGACCGGAACCGACGGCTGGTGGCATGGCTGAATGATGGAGCGGGGGCATACCCCCCCTCGGAGGTGGGCTCCACACAGTCGGCGAAAATATGGCACCGAGCGGCCTCGTCGGAACCGCCGGTGAAGAAATCTAGACCGTCGGAAAAAGAGTCGTCTGGAAGTCACTCCACTAGAGACTTCTCGGCAAAGAAATCATCCTCATCAAAAAAGCATGAGAAGGAAAGGAAATCCTCCTCTGGCGATCATCACAGATCGACCACGAGTCGAGAGTCGAGTAAAAGCGGGCACAGTGTGGAGAAGGCGGGACCGCCAAAACCACCTGCGAAGTCTTCGTCGTCGACGACGGTCCAGTCATCGACCGCCTCCCTACCACTTGCACAGGGGGCATCCACCGTCCCGTCGACAATGGCGTCGACGAGGGCCTCGTCGACGGGGATCCTACAGGAGGTCTGGAGGCCTGAAGTCTTTGACCCGACCCCCCCGGAGCCTTTGCTACAAGAACAAGCTATGTTGCTGTCCTCGGAGGACGAGAACGAGAGAGTTGCTGGCCCAGCAGACCTAGGGCTACGAGCGGCTGACAAGTTGTCGACGAGGGCCTCCGTTACACCGGTATCTGCCCCTCTCCTCAATCCTCAATCAGTTTTGTCGTTGGATATTCTGTCCACGCTTCAGTTCTTGTTGCAGTCGTTGGACCAGCGACTACCCCAGGCAAGCCTGCCACAGTCACTCGTCGACGAGCCGGGCCCGTCCCGTCAATCGACGCACCCACGCACGCCAATCTCAACACTGGCACAGGAGGAAGGTGAGCTGCCAGATTCGGAGTCCGACAGGGGGGCCATGTCGGATATCTCATTATCCCCCTCCAGGGATCCTACCTGGGAGTCAGAGGCGGAGTTGGAAAACCCCAGAAGCCCAGCTCACCCGTCCCCTCCGGACGACATTGCGTCATTCCATTCTATGATGGAGAAGGCATTCAAAGAATTTGGTCTGTCCCAAGAAGAACAGAAAAAGATTGTTTTTTGTTCGACCACATGGGCAAGAGAAGGAGGTCGGTGTTCTCGATACCAATACTGGACCATGTATGGAAAGAGGGGTTGCAGACAATGAGACACCCATTCTCAGAACCAGCAGTGAAAGGACGCCTAGAAAAAAAGTTTAAGGCTCCAGAGTCTACCCCCAAGTGTTTATCCTCCCAACCAACACCGGACTCGGTGGTGTCGGCGGCAGCAGCGAGGAAGGCAAAGGCACAGCACAAGTGCACGACTCCTCCTGAGAACGAGGCGAGACGCCAAGATGCCTTTGGCAAGAAAGTGCTCTCCGTGGGAGCGACCACAGTAAAGGCCGCAAACTCTCTGGCAATTGTGGCCAGATACGATAGGGAGATGTGGCACAGATTAGCTCCGCTGCTTGATCATCTTCCAGAAGAACAGAGGAAGGTGGCGATGCTACTGGTCCGAGAGGGTGAGGAAGCCTCAAATCACGCAATAAACATCGCGATGGATCTCGCTGAGTCAGGCTTCAAGCAAGTCAACAATGGGGTGGTATTGCGTCGACAGTCATGGCTTAAGTGTACCTACTTCAGGCCAGAGGTGCAATACAAGGTCTTAGATATGCCCTTTGAGGGAGACCTTCTTTTCGGCGAGAAGGTGGACGAGGCCCTAAAAGGGATGAAAGAAGATTCGGACACGGCACGTTCATTGGGTGCCCTCCAGAGTGGCAGAAGTTACAAGTCTTTTCGTCCCTTTAGAGGGGCTTCAGGTAATTCGAGATTCTCTTCTGGAGACAGATCCTTTGCCAGATCGGCTTACCCCTCTCAGGGATACCGACGTGCCTCACAATCGGCTAACCGTCGACGAAACTTCCAGTCTTCCAGAAAACGACCATCATACCCCTCGTCGTCGAGAGACAAGCACAATAAAGATCAGCAGTGACATACCACGCACCGTTCTGGGGGGAAGAGTCTCAGCATATGTCGACGAATGGGAAAGGATAACAACGGACCAATGGGTGTTAGACACCATAAGAAACGGACACTCTCTGCAATTCAAACACAACCCTCCGCAAATTCCACCTGCGTTCACCGCTCAGTCCCATATGAAGGTACTGCAACAAGAGGTTACACTCATGTTAGCGAAGGGCGTGATAGAATTAGTTCCAACATCACAGAGAGGTCAAGGAGTCTACTCAAGATACTTTGTCGTAAAAAAGCCGAACGGCAAATGGCGTCCCATTCTAGACTTACGCGATCTCAACAAGTCCTTAAAGAGCCTAAAATTCAAGATGCTCACTCTGCAGGAAGTGATCCGCGCAGTTCAAAAGGGAGATTTCCTGGCGTCCCAGGATTTACAGGACGCGTATTTCCATATTCCAATGTGTCGGAAACACAGGAAATTCCTACGTTTTGTAATAGGGCGAACTCACTACCAATTCACGGTTCTTCCTTTCGGGCTCAAGACCTCCCCCAGAACGTTCACAAAATGCCTGGCTCCAGTGGCTGCCTGGCTAAGGAAGCAAAGCCACCATGTATACCCATACCTCGACGACTGGCTGGTAAGGGGATCCTCCCCAGTGTCGACCAACACAAGTCTGCAAGCCACCAGGCAGCTTCTACAACGACTAGGATTCGCCATAAACTTCGAGAAATCCTCTCTGCGGCCATCAAGAACGCTGGTATTCTTGGGGGCACAGTTCGAGACTCAGTTAGGGCTGGTAAAACCTTCCCTCGACAGGACCTCAAGACTCATTCAACAAGCGGCCCGGCTACGGCGGAACACCAGGATCTCAGTGAGAAAGTATGTTTCGGTCCTGGGGGCCATGGCATCCTGCATCCATCTGGTGAGAAACTGTCAACTATTCATGAGGCCAGTCCAAGAATTCCTCGCGGACCGATGGACACAGGCTCAGGGATCGTGGTCGGACAAGATAACCGTCGACGACGACAAGCTACGTCGGACCCTCCAGTGGTGGCAGAGTTCCCACAATCTGAGCAACGGTGTGCCCCTACAGGAGCCGGAGTTTCAGAGCACCATAGTTACGGATGCGTCCCTAACCGAATGGGGAGCGCACATGGGTGCTCTCCAAACGCAAGGTCGCTGGTCTCCAACGGAGTCACTCCTACACATAAACGTACTGGAACTCAGAGCGGTACGATGGGCTTTGAAGGCGTTCCTACCACACATCAAGAGTTTGCGAGTGCGAATACTGACCGACAATACAACAGCCATGTTTTATCTGAGGAAACAAGGAGGGACACGATCGAGGGCTCTTTCCATAGAAGCCCAGAAAACATGGCATTGGGCATCGAAACACGAAATTTCCCTCGTGGCTCATCACCTTCCAGGAGTGAGGAACGGCCAAGCCGACTCCCTCAGCAGAAGCATGGCCCAGATACACGAGTGGGAAGTGGACACGGGTTACTTGAGGAAAGTGTTCGAGAAATGGGGTCACCCCCCTCTGGACGCCTTCGCGACCAAAGACAACAAGAAATGCGAGCAATTTGCAAGCAGATGGCCCCAAGAGGGATCGGTGGGGGAGGCGTTCTCCTTCCCATGGACAGACATGTTCCTCTATGCTTTCCCCCCGTTTCCCCTCATACGGAAAACAATACAGTGGATACGCAGATACAATTGCCGGGTGATTCTAGTGACACCATACTGGCCGAGGCAACTGTGGTTCTCAGACCTCCTCCATCTATCGCTGGAACATCCCATAGCGTTTCCGAAAGTCCCGTACCTTCTATCCCGGGACAGAGGCACGGTTTGGCATCACGACCCGGACAGTCTCAACCTTACGTCCTGGCTCCTGACTTCTCAGAGTTCGGCGCCTTAGACATTTCAGAGGATTGCCAAAAAATTCTACAGGCGGCTAGAGCCCCTTCTACTAACAAATCTTACTCCTATAAGTGGCGGAGATTCTGTGAATGGTGTAGAGGACAACGGGGCCTACAACCATTGTTGGTGATGCCGGAACAAGTTCTACCTTACCTGCTCCTCTTGGCAGAAAAGGGATTGTCCCCCTCGTCGATAAAGGTACACCTGGCAGCCATCTCGAGGTTCACAAGGAAGAGGCAGTCGTCTCCTCTATTCAGTGACAAACTGGTAAAACACTTCATGCAGGGTTTATTTCGAGCCTTTCCCCTGGTGAAACGTTTTCCCCCGACGTGGAGCCTCAACACAGTGTTGGCAGGCTTGATGAAACCGCCTTTCGAGCCTATGGCCACGTCCGACATAAAATTCATTTCGTGGAAGTTGGCATTCCTGATAGCTATCACATCAGCCAGACGTATCTTGGAACTACAAGCGCTGGTCGTGGACCCGTCCTACCTAAGATTCTTTAAGGACAAGGTAGTCCTGGCAACTAACCCTATGTTCGTCCCGAAGGTTCCGACGGTATACCACAAACACTCATCCGTGGTTCTGCCTACTTTCTTCGCCACTCCATCATCGGCAGCAGAAAAAACTCTTCATACCCTGGACGTTAAGAGGGCCCTGAAATTTTACCTACATCTTACACAAGACATCAGGGCTACTCGGCAACTGTTCGTCGCATATGGTCCGTCAACGAGAGGACAAGCAATCTCTAAACAGGGACTGGCTAGATGGGTCTCGTCGACGATTGCTTTTTGTCACTCTAAGGCCGGAAGGCCACTGCAAGGACATCTTAGAGCTCATTCTACAAGGTCGATGTCCTCCTCAACAGCGTTATGGGCTGGGATTCCGCTGAGGGACATATGCCAAGCGGCGGCATGGTCAGTGCCCCACACGTTTACCCGCCACTACTGCCTTGCCAGGCAGCATGCAGACGAGGTGCAGATGGGAAGAGCTGTCCTGCGCCATTTGTTTCAGTAAGGTAAGCTCTTCCCTGTGGGGATTCGGTTATCTACCCTCTTAAGGGCGATATACTTTATGTGGGCAATGTTATATGACTTAACTTATCCCTACGGGAGATATGCATTGTGTAGTAGGGTGAGGATATATATTGTTACATTACATTCTCACCGCCGTCTCAAGCGTTACTGCTATACAATCTATTCTAAGTATGTGAATCCATGAAAGATCCAATGCTGGAGAAGGGAATAGTTTCTTACCTATAACTCCATTTCTCCAGCATTGGTATCTTTCATGGATTCACATGCGCCCGCCAACATCCCCGTATGTAATGTATGTGATAAATTTAACCCTTCCTACTTTGGAGGGGCTGAAATCTGAAGGGGAGCCGCGGGGGCGGGCCTCTTATACTAGCACGGCCTGCGGAGCATGCGTAGGCGGGTCCTAGAAGGACGTAGATAGGACACAAAAGTGTCGAAAGTTTCCTTTGAAAAAGGCTATATATGTGTACCGAGGGGTCCAAGTCTGACGACGGGGAATATTCTAAGCATGTGAATCCATGAAAGATACCAATGCTGGAGAAATGGAGTTACAGGTAAGAAACTATTACCTTCTTGGTTCTCTTCACATATTCCTAGCTACTTGTGGTCTGCTGGTGGTTCTGCTCTCTCTTGGTTCTCTTTACATATTACTAGCTACTTGTGGTCTGCTGGTGGTTTTGCTCTCTCTTGGTTCTCTTCACATAATTCTAGCTACTTGTGGTCTGCTGGTGGTTATGCTCTCTCTTGGTTCTCTTCACATATTTCTAGCTGCTTGTGCTCTGCTGGTGGTTATGCTCTCTCTTGGTTCTCTTCACATATTGCTAGCTACTTGTCTGCTGGTGGTTCTGCTCTCGCTTGGTTCTCTTCACATATTTCTAGCTACCTGTGGTCTGCTGGTGGTTCTGCTCTTTCTTGGTTCTCTTCACATATTCCTATCTACTTGTGGTCTGCTGGTGGTTCTGCTCCCTCTTGGTTCTCTTCACATATTCCTAGCTACTTGTGGTCTGCTGGTGGTGCTGCTCTTTCTTGGTTCTCTCCACATATGTCTGGCTACTTGTGGTCTGCTGGTTGTTGTGCTCTCTCTTGGTTCTCTTCACATATTTCTAGCAGCTTGTGGTCTGCTGGTGGTTCTGGTCTCTCTTGGTTCTCTTCACATATTCTTAGGTACTTGTGGTCCGCTGGTGGTTCTGCTCTCTCTTGGTTCTCTCCACATATTCCTAGCTACTTGTGTTCTGCTTGTGGTTCTGCTCTCTCTTGGTTCTCTTCACATATTTCCAGCTACTTGCGGTCTGCTCGTGGTCCTGCTCTCTCTTGGTTCTCTTCACATATTTCTAGCTACTTGTGGTCTGCTCGTGGTCCTGCTCTCTCTTGGTTCTCTTCACATATTCCTAGCTACTTGTGGTCTCCTGGTGATTCTACTCTCTCTTGGTTCTCTCCACATATTCCTAGCTACTTGTGTTCTGCTTGTGGTTCTGCTCTCTCTTGGTTCTCTTCACATATTTCCAGCTACTTGTGGTCTGCTGTTGGTTCTGCTCTCTCTTGGTTCTCTTGAAATATTCCTAGCTACTTGTGGTCTGCTGGTTGTTGTGCTCTCTCTTGGTTCTCTTCACATATTTCTAGCAGCTTGTGGTCTGCCGGTGGTTCTGGTCTCTCTTGGTTCTCTTCACATATTCCTAGCTACTTGTGTTCTGCTTGTGGTTCTGCTCTCTCTTGGTTCTCTTCACATATTTCCAGCTACTTGTGGCCTGCTCGTGGTTCTGCTCTCTCTTGGTTCTCTTCACATATTTGTAGCTACTTGTGGTCTGCTCGTGGTCCTGCTCTCTCTTGGTTCTCTTCACATATTCCTAGCTACATGTGGTCTGCTGGTGGTTCTGCTCTCTCTAGGTTCTGTCCACATATTCCTAGCTACTTGTGTTCTGCTGGTGGTTCTGCTCTCTTTTGGTTCTCTTCAAATATTCCTAGATACTTGTGGTCTGCTGGTGGTTCTGCTCTTTCTTGCTTGTCTTCACATATTCCTATCTACTTTTGGTCTGCTGGTGGTTCTGCTCTCTCTTGGTTCGCTTCACATATTCATAGCTACTTGTGGTCTGCTGGTGGTTCTACTCTTTCTTGGTTCTCTTCACATATGTCTAGCTATTTGTGGTCTGCTGGTTGTTGTGTTCTCTCTTGGTTCTCTTCATATATTTCTAGCAGCTTGTGGTCTGCTGGTGTTTCTGCTCTCTCTTGGTTCTCTTCACATATTCCTAGCTACTTGTGGTCTGCTTGTGGTTCTGCTCTCTCTTGGTTCTCTCCACATATTCCTAGCTACTTGTGTTCTGCTTGTGGTTCTGCTCCCTCTTGGTTCTCTTCACATATTTCCAACTACTTGTGGCCTGCTCGTGGTTCTGCTCTCTCTTGGTTCTCTTCACATATTTCTAGCTACTTGTGGTCTGCTCGTGGTCCTGCTCTCTCTTGGTTCTCTTCACATATTTCTAGCAGCTTGTGGTCTGCTGGTGTTTCTGCTCTCTCTTGGTTCTCTTCACATATTCCTAGCTACTTGTGGTCTGCTTGTGGTTCTGCTCTCTCTTGGTTCTCTCCACATATTCCTAGCTACTTGTGTTCTGCTTGTGGTTCTGCTCCCTCTTGGTTCTCTTCACATATTTCCAACTACTTGTGGCCTGCTCGTGGTTCTGCTCTCTCTTGGTTCTCTTCACATATTTCTAGCTACTTGTGGTCTGCTCGTGGTCCTGCTCTCTCTTGGTTCTCTTCACATATTCCTAGCTATTTGTGGTCTGCTGTTGGTTCTGCTCTCTCTTGGTTCTCTTCACATATTCCTAGCTATCTTCTCTTTTACTGATCCATCTATTTCTGACTGTCTTTCCGCTATCAAGCCCTGGATGTTTGCTCATTCTCCCCGCTTTAATACATCCAGGATGACTTCCTGCTCCTGCCCCTCATTGCTCTCCCACTCCTTTATTTCCCTTCTGACTATCACTCACTTTCTTTGCTTGTAATCTTGACATCATCTTTGATTCTTAATGTTACCTCTCCGTATTCTCCCACTTTTCTCCTCTTTCCCATTCTTGCTGCAATCAGCTGGTAATATCTGCAAGATTTTTCCTTTTGTTTCTTAGCTATTAAGAGCCATGTTCTTAGCCTAATGTTCCCCCAACTTCACTATTACTTGTCCCTCCTTCTTGGCCAAGCGGGCTATGCTCTGTCTCATTTGAATTCTTTTTCCTATACTGCTATTCAGCTCCTTTTTGGTGGCTCCCACCCTGTCCCCCTATTTCACCTTCCCTAGCCTCTCAAAGTTGGCTTTCCTGCCCACCTTCAGTTTTGCTACCTCAGAATGGTGTTAAATGTATTAATGGTTTTTCTCCCCTTACCTTTCTTCTCTTATCCTGACCTGTTCCCCCTTCTTATTCATGTTCTCCACTTACCTTTATTCCCTTATGCTGACCTCCTCTCACCCTCCTTATTCATTTTCTCCCAGTACCTATCATCGCGAATCCTGACCTGCTCTCACCCTTCTTATTAATTTTTTCCACATACCTTTCTTCTCTTATCCTGACCTGCTCTTACCCTCCTTATTAATTTTCTCCCATTACCTTTCTTCTCTTATGCTGACCTCCTCTCACCCTCCTTATTCATGTTCTCCCAGTACCTATCATCTCGTATCCTGACCTGCTCTTACCCTCCTTATTATTTTTCTCCCATTACCTTTCTTCTCTTATCCTGACCTGCTCTCAACCTCCTTATTCATTTTCTTCCATTACCATCTCTTATCCTGACCTGTTCCCCCTCCTTATTCATTTTCTCCCGTTACCTTTCTTCTCTTATCCTGACCTGCTCTCACACTCCTTATCCATATTCCCCACTTACCTTTCTTCTCTTATGCAGACCTGATCTCACCCACGTTATTCACTTTCTCCCAGTACCTATCATCTCTTATCCAGACCTGCTCTCACCCTCCTGATTCATTTTCTCCCATTAGCTTTCTTCTGTTATCCTGACTTGCTCTCACCCTCCTTATACATTTTCCCCACTTACCTTTCTTCTCTTATGCGGACCTGCTCTCAACCTCCTTATTCATTTTCTCCTAGTACCTATCATCTCTTATCCTGACCTGCTCTCACCCTCCTTATTCATTTTCTCCACTTACCTTTCTTCTCTTATGGCGACCTGCTCTCACGCTCCTGATTCATTTTCTCCCATTACCTTTCTTCTGTTATCCTGACTTGCTCTCACCCTCCTTATACATTTTCCCCACTTACCTTTCTTCTCTTATGCCGACCTGCTCTCACCCTCCTCATTCATTTTCTCCCAATGCCTTTCATCTCTTATCCTGACCTGCTCTCACCCTCCTTATTTTCTACCATTACTTTTCTTCTCTTATCCTGATCTGCTCTCACCCTCCTTATTCATTTTCTCCCAGTGCCTTTCTTCTCTTATACTGACCTGCTCCCCTTTCCTTATTCATTTCCTCCTCTTACCTTTCCTCTCTTATCCTGACCTGCTCCCCCTTCCCTATTCATGTTCTCCCCTTACCGTTCTTCTCTTATCCTGACCTTCTCCCCTTCCTTATTCCTTTTCTCCCCTTACATTTCTTCTCTTATCCTGACCTGTTCCCCCTCCTTATTCATTTTCTCCTCTTACCTTTCTTCTCTTATCCTGACCTGCTCTCATCCTCCTTATTCATTTTCTACCATTACTGTTCATCTCTTATCCTGACCTGTTCTCACCATCCTTATTCATTTTGTACAATTACCTTTCTTCTCTTATCCTGACCTGCTCTCACCCTCCTAATTCATTTTCTACGCTTACCTTTCTTCTCTTATGCCGACCTGCTCTCACCCTCCTCATTCATTTTCTCCCAATACCTTTCATCTCTTATCCTGACCTGCTCTCACCCTCCTCATTACTTTCCTCCCCTTACCTTTCTTCTCTTATCCTGGCATGCTCTCACCCTCCTTTTTCATTTTCTCCCATTGCCTTTCTTCTCTTATCCTGACTTGCTCCCCTGTCCTTATTCGTGTTCTCCCCTTACCTTTCTTCTCTTATCCTGTTCTGCTCTCACCCTCCTTATTCATTTTCTCTTTTTAGTCTTTGCTTTCCCCTACATTCTATTTTCACTCTTCCACCTTCTCGCTCCCAGTCTCTGGAATTCTCCACCCTACTTTCTCCGTTCGACCCTCACTCGTGCTTCTTTTGCTTTTTGCTACACTTCTCCTATCCCTGCTTGGAACCATTAACATTGTTACACCACGAGGATGCTCTTAGGCACTTCATGTATTTTTACTCTCACCGCTTTCATAATTTTTGTACAGCTCTTAATTGTAAAAATGTTATAAATTGGAATAAACAACTACCCCTTCCCTATCTTGGGTGCGGGGAGAGGCATAGAGGATAACTTAGGGACAACACGTTTGACCTGGAAGCAAAACAACGCAGAGCAACTTCAGTTCGCATCCCGGTCCAGTGCTTAGAGACTGGTCTCGGTATGAAACGTGTTATAAGTAAAAAAAGATTAAAGATTACTTGAAGATGTCAGAGTCAGCCAGATCTGGTTGGTTTTGAGGATGGCTTCATGGTTAATACTAAGGTTGATCATGGACTGGGAAGCATTGAGGGGCCTTCATTTAACTCTTTCATGGCCTGCATCATGGACGGGTGCTGGGACCCGGCCCCCAGGGTAATGCCAGCCCCATCATTCAC
Organism: Ambystoma mexicanum; assembly: GCF_040938575.1. NCBI lineage: Eukaryota > Metazoa > Chordata > Amphibia > Caudata > Ambystomatidae > Ambystoma > Ambystoma mexicanum. Next base: position 203,385,636 of record NC_090938.1, read on the forward strand.
CCTCATTCCAGTATGGGACTGTGACACAGTACCCTGCTAAGTTCCATGTTACCAGGCATGAAAACAGACACCTGCAAGTGGAGCAAGCATGGGCTTGGTATGCCTGAACACATTGGGCCTCATTACGAGGTAGGTGGTAAGGGATTACCGGCACCGTTAAGGACACCAGTGCCGGTAATACCTTACCACCCTATTCTGAGGTCCCTTAGCAGGTCCCTTCCTGAACGCCTGGTTTTACCAGGCGTTATGGAAGGGACCCGTTAAGGGACTTCAGAGCTAATAACGGTACTGCAAATTGCGGTACCGTTATTAGCTCCATCCCCATTCCCATTGAGCCCTATGGGGGCTCGAATGGGAATGGGGAATGGTTCCCAGAATGGGGACTTACCGGGTCCTCCAAGGTTGGAATGACCCGGTAAGTCCCTATTTCGGGAACCCGGACCCGAATGCGGTAAGGGGGTAGCCATGGTGCCAATAGCACCATGGCTACCTCCTACCTCGTAATGAGGCCCATTGTTTTGTAAGCATTATTTTAATGTATATTTTGGTTCCGTTTGCCAATCCGTCGCTTATCCTCAGAAGGCTTATAGAATTTTGAAGTCCTCATTTGCGTCATGTAGTAGACACAAGACATAAAGTAGATATTCACGCTCCCTTAATCAGGTATATTACTATTATTATTATTATTATTGTTATTGTACAAGGCAGGGGTGTAGTGATGCCTACCTGTCATAGTGGTAGGACTATAATTTAAATAACTAGATTAAATGAGGTTAGGGACAGGATAACTTAAGTGTAGTGATCATGGTAAGGGTCTTCTTCACCTCCCTGTAAAGAACCTGTAGAGGAGCAGGTAAATGTTTTCTTGCCAGTTCCCACCCCCTCACCACCGTCATGTTGGAATAGTCTCTGGAGGCCAAGAGGAGAAACAGCACTCTGCATAATTAAATCGAATAGCAGTAAATGGAAGGCTAAAACGGACACATTTGTGGTCTTTTCAAACGTGACTCAGAAGTCGATAACAAAGGCTATTCCTTAGAGCTTTAAGCTAACCTAGTGGTGTGCTCACACTCCCTTGATTGTTCTAGAACAGTGAGCAGCAACAAGGTAAACTACAAACGGAAATCTTTGGCTGATGGCCTACCAATGACAGATGATTAACTAATTGGAAAATGGAGAGTAGTCTGACGGGATTCAAACACCTGGGTTTCATTTCACGTACATACTGCTGAGGAGTGAAACGTCCAAGGTTGCGATAGAATGCCAACCAATCAGTGGGGTTGGAGGACAACCTAACATACAAGGTTGCAGGAGCCAATACACAGATGTTTTGTCCACTCTTATCTGTAGTATGTGTTTAGAGGTAGTTTAAGGCGTGCCCTACAGACAAGGGTTAGCCAATGAAGCATTGATCCTTATATATTCTACAAGTAGATTTGTTCTCTTCACCAATTCCTTCCTCAATAGGTTTTGTATTTTGCCACATAAAATGACATCATAGATGACACATATTGAGGTATAAGACCACCATGTAATCAAACTTGGTTGTGAGTGTGTCCGATGTCTGCCAGTTGACCCTGCTTTATTAAACTGAGAATAAAGTAGTACTTTGCCATACTCTTTGAGTCTGTCCGATTATTTGGCCTAAGATCTATTGTTGCAATTCCATCTAGCACAAAAGACGCTTCAAGGTGCTAGAGCACAAACCCTTATCCTAATAAGTCCTTGTCCCATGTTGAGATGCTCTAATCTAAAACTTAAAGCTATCCAAAACTTGAGCAACAGAAATACAACCCTTATTAATAACAAGTCTTTAGCATCCTGGCTATCCCTCTCTAAATCTGAGATAAAACAAAGTAGTTCCTGGGACATGGCTCTTGTAGCAGGTCAAATATGCTCTTTCCTTCGGGCTGCTCTGCTTTCCTCATGGGCCCTTTTCCCCAGACTTCCAGTTTGGGAGTTCCCAATCCTGTGGGATGCGCTGATGGCTTGAGTCAAGTCGCTTCCTTTGTTTCCCGGGCTCCGTAGTGTTCAGTGTATCTTCAGCTTCTCTGCTCATAGTTGAGGCTGAGTCTTTTAACCTCAGGGCAGTGCCGATCTTCCTCCAGATCATGATTGCAGTGACTTGTAGGTCTTTCTTCAGACCATGGCCATGATGTATGGGCAGGTCTCCCCCTAAACTTGGTTGCCTTTGGGTGCCTCACTGGGTTCCCTAATTCAGCTCTCTCCAGCCTTAGGGACTATTAGCAGTCTCTTGCAGTTACAAAACTAGTCTTCCGCCAGACCGTGCTCTTCAGCTTTCAGGCTGCTCTTCCTCCAGACCTTTGTGCCAAAGGATCTTCACCCGGTTTCTCCCCAGACCTCGACCGGGTAGGTCCCACCAAGGCCTTCTTTGTTAACAGGCATTCCCCCTACCTTTGCCAGAGTCTTTGTTAGGCAACCAATATTTTCCATGCCCTCCTGCCTTGGCCCATTCATTTTTCCTCCTTCTTGGGCTTGCCTGGTGAAAGGCTAGGCTTGCGGTGCTACAGTTCCTTCCAAGTTAGGAAGTCAATGTTTCACTTCCTGCATTCTGTTTCACTTCCAGGGTTCCCTGTTACACAGAGCTTTTGGCTTGCCCCCTTAATTCTCTCCCATAGTTCCCAGGGTGCCAACCGGCTCTTGTCCTGCTATGTTACTCCGCCTGTAGCATTTCCTTATGTTCCAAAGGAGGACACCCTGGTTTATAGATTCTTTCAGGATTATCTTGCCTGATCTTATTTGCTTGGAACCCATGCATTCTGCGACTTGCAGCCCAACCCTTCTGTGCCCCAGTGTTCCAGGATTGAGGGGTACTGCGTCTCATGTAGGGTAGCAACTGGTCCAACCCCCGTCCCTAGCTGCTGGCAACCCCCACATTTCAGCATAGTTAGTTAAGGGAATTCACCAAAGCCCCCACCGACCACGCGCAAAGTCACCAATGCCGTACACTGCCTTCATTCTGCCAATTTCAAAGTTGCCCTTGTTCTCCATTTCCGGTCAGCCCAGGACATGTTCACGCGGGTGCAAAACACAGTTGGTGCTAATGCGTCTACGGGTACATTATTTGGACTTGAGAAGTCATGCAACGTCCTTCTCCGATAATGTGTTGCCACGTGGTCTCAGAAGCCATATTCCGGTTGGCAGGTGTGCAGCTTTTGATTACCCGACCTCAGATGCTCTCTTACTCATCAATGGCACATGGGGGAGGTGCAGTTTCCCCTTTAGGTTCTCTGTAATCAGGGGATGTATACGTAGCATTACCATAAGTATGGTCTGTCTTGTAAGGGCTTCACATAAGCAAGCCCTGGCCGTCTTACTGAACAAAAGCCAGCCTTGAGGTCTCGCTTGGAGGGCAGCATATGTCATACAGACATGGGTAATGAGGGGAGGAGGGTGCTACTGCTAACCTCGCTCTGATGAGGGATCTGTAATTAAGCCGTCTAGGGGGTCTTTTGTTCGCCTGCGTCTATATGAGCCAGTCCAGAGATAGCTTGTGGATGAAAGAGTTGCTTCTAAACCTATGTGGCCGCCATTACAATTGGGTGAATAATCACACACACACACACACACACACACACACCCCCACTCCACCCCGACAGAAAAACGTCCACGATTGAAAAAAACACTGTTATACCAAAGAGGTGAGGGAAAGCACTGACAGAACAAATGCAATGCCGTGCATACGAGATAGCACTGCCGTTCCAAGTAAGAGATACGCTAAGAAATATCCAGGCAACCTAGAACCGCTGCACCATGCACAAAATGGCATCAGACAATTTCCAGGACCCATTTTATTTATATTTTTGCATTTATAAATCACTCACACAGTCCAAGATCATCGAACCGCTGTTACAAGATTACAAGATTGTGGGCTCATCACGAGTTGGGCGGTAACGCCGGCGATAATAGCGCTGGCGTTATTAGCCCTACCGCCAAACCTACCGGCGCTATTAGGGAAAGCGGAACGGTATTGCCCATTCCCCATTGAGCCCATTCGGGAATTCCCCATTGAGCCCATTCGGGAATTCCCCCTTCCCCATTGCGCTCAATGGGGAAATTTCATGCTTTTACCGCCGGCGGATTTCCCGCCGGCGGTAACTATGCCGAAAATCAGCAAATCTTCAGAGGATTTCCCCCCAGCTCTGAGCTGGGGGGAAATCAGCCAAAGCCATGATTTAGCAGACCCTTAAATGCAGCAGTAACGGCGTTAGCACCGCTTTTAAGGGCTACTGCCAAACTCGTGATGAGGCCCTGTGTCTTAGTTACAGAACATAGGTGGGCGGTTAGGTTACGTTAGCCCACAGACTACTTGCCTTATTTACATTTCTTAGGTACGTTGCTTGGTTACAGTCACCCTTCATGGGTTACAATGAGCATGAGAGGTTACAGTATGCAAGCTTAGTTACATTGCTTACACACGTGTGAGCTGCAATCATATACAGAATACAGTTGTTTGGCTAGGGAAACCAGAGTCAGAATGATACGGTGTTTCTCCATTGACAAGTGTGCATGGGGGTAAGGCCTTAACAGTTGTGTATACAGTTTAGGCAAACAATCTGGTTTCGATTGCCTTGCGGAAGGCGCGATGAGAGGGTTCGCTTCTGATGGGTTGAGGCAGGGGTGCCTTAGCACTGCTATACTAAATCGAGGAGAGATAACAATGCTTTACTAAGCACAAAGAGTCACTGTGCACGGCGTAGGCGAGACATGAAGCAGCCTGCAGGGCATATAGCACGGAAACACTGCAATAAGAAGTATGGAAGAGATAGCAATACCACATCAAGCAAAGGGAAACGCAGGCAATGCACACGAGATATGGCACTGGGTTATATGTGATCTTACCAACCACAATTACATAGTGGTAAATTTAATTGCAGACAAAACACCAATTTTGTATTGTTTTTTTTTTAATTGGGGGGTCCCCTCCAAGCCCCCTGTTTTTTTTAACCTTTTAAAGGCACCCCAACCCCATCCCAACCCATTTTAACGCCTTAGCCCACTAGCCTTTATTTATTTAATTAATGTTTACACTGTTTTCGGTGTTACGGTCCGCTCTGAAATGTACCACTCTGTTTTGTTTGCAATAAAATGACTAGATACCATAGCACTGCTGTACCAAAAACGGAGGCACACCAAACAATATAGAGGACATACGGAACTGCTTTACCAAATTGGCAGGGTTCATTAACAACAGCGCAGAAGAGAGATAGCAATCTTGCCCCATAGGCAGCCAGCACTAGCACCATGTTACAAACACGAGAAATATTAGTCAGTCAGAATATCTGTATACAACTTTATGTCTCACAGCCGGGCAATCATTAGATATATACACTATGATAAATATACTAATATACTAATTAAAAACAAGGTCTACTTCAATAGATTCAGCAATCAAAATAGGCACCAGTAATCACTTGGTCAAACCCAACCATTGAAAAACTAATGTGTACAACATTTCCAAAAGCTACATAACGTCATTTACAAGGTGACCCCTTAGTCTTAAGTATAAGATTTTAACGGTCGTATTATTTCTTTCCTCATAACTATGCTCTCCACCAAGATCCACTCCCACCAAGATCGTGAGGGTTGCATCATGTGCCCCGCCTGCAGCACACCGCTTGCAGGGGGAGGGCGATGCACAAATCAACATTTATTACCATGGAGCACTTGCTCCTCTGAAGATGGCCGCCCTGCTCCTGTCTGAAGCAACGATTCCCTGATTGATGGCCTGCGACGATGCTCTACATGGTGTGGGGCTCCATGGCTGCCTTTGTGCCATCCTGTTTCCCCTCACTTGTACCCCTCACTTCTCGCTATGACTTCTACCTTTTTCTTAAACTTCCTTGTTGTGCTTCTCTCTTTATGTGCCCTTGTGAGTGCTGACTCTATTTCACTCGTCGGCTGCAACCTCTTAGCCTCACCGCTGCTACTCTGCTGCTTCTTCCTTGCTGTCTTTGCACTTCACTTACCTGCAACCATTTGACTTCTGGATCCTTGCTGTGTTTTGCACCTGTTTTACCTGCAACCACAGATTGACTTTGGAATCTTTCTATGCTTTGCATTGATCGCCTGCAACCATTGATGGATTGAAAGCTGGTGATGTCTTTGCCTGCCTGCATGGCCTGCATGGCTGATGTAGCCCTTCAATCCTTGAGGCACGGCTTTTCCAGCCTGCAGTCACTATTACCTACCTGTCATAATTGCATATCTGGTTTCCCTTAATGCAGTTGACCTACTTTTACTTCACTTTCAATTGTTTTTGCATGTTTACCTCTCACCCTCTCCTCCTGCACTTCCCCTCCTCCCCAGTACCCCTGTTTTCATGTCTCAGCACTTGCACATTTTAAATTGTCGCACAACCTAGTCAGAGCGTTTTGTCTGTCTCCTATTTGTTTCTCCCCTTTTACCCACCTCCCTGCAACCCCTTCCTCTCCCTCTCCATCTGCTCACATGCTACAACACTTGCATGTTCTGAATGTTTCAAGACCTTTTAAGAATGTTTTTTTTATACCTCTTTCCTCTACCCTAACCCCCCACCCTCCTTGTCTTGATGCACCTAGAAACACATGATTTGCTGTACAGTGCACATTACAAATAACCAACAAATAAATAAATATGAAGTATTTTTCAACAGCAAAGGTTATACAATTAATGTTCTGTTGCTTTGCATAATGGCATTGCATCCAATGTTGTTCGTAATGATCTTCTCTAAATATGGGCTGTAAGTATGTTAACCTAATAGTCGGTACCAAGGGCAACAGAAGTCAGTACAACCAGGGCATGAAACCAGGTATAATACACTGCCAGAGCTCATCAGGTGAGCCAGTGGGAGTGTGCCTAGTCGTAACCCTGTGTAAAGGAATAGGGATCTGATGGATCAGCACATGCAGATCATTACTGATCTCCTTTCACCCAATCAAAATGTTCAGAGTGCATTCATTAACTAGTGGTAACGACTGCATTCTGAACATTCTCACTTCAAATGCGGGCAGGAAAACCACGATGCAAATTATTGGCAAAATGTCTTCCAACAAAACACTTCTATTTTACTAACTCATTTTGTCTATTTACTGTACTCACTGTTAAAGTAACTTTTTTACTTCAGCACGAAAATCTCCAAAGCAGGTACTACTTTTAACACTATGTGCTAATAGCCTTGTGGTCCTCAGGGGGTGGAGTGGGTCATTGTCACTTGGGATAATGACCCTTCCCCAAATTATGGCCGGCGGCGAATGTCATTCGATTGCGATAATGACCCCTCATGAGATCTATAAGGCTATATTATTTATATAAAGATATTGCTCAAACCCAAACTCTTGCTTATATACCCAGTACACACAAGTCGAAGATGACTGCACAAAATTAGCTGAAAAATATGTGAAAAATCATTGTGTTATCAAACACAAGAGAGATAACACTGTGACACTAAACATAGAACAGTGAGCAGTGCTGTTCCAAACACACAAAAATTGGAGCTCATTTTGATTTTGGCAGTGCATTAAAAATCAGGCAGTAATTCTGTTACTGCCACTTTTTTGGGAAGTAATGGAATCCCACCAGTTCACCAGCATTGGACCTTTCATAGATTCAAAAGCTGTAGGAATATTCCCCATCGTCAGGCTGGGAATCCTCGGTAACCTAGAGCAGTTTATTTTTAAACTGAAAACTTCAGTAACTTTAGTGCTCTAGTACAGCCATTTTGGGTCATACTGCCAACAGCCAATAGAAATTGCTCCTTTAGCTCCACCCCTGGAGGCAATCTTCAGATTTTGCAGCACACGTTATGTGTTGGAGTCCTCAGAAATCTGTCTCATATCTATTTGATGTTTTCGTTTTAACAACATTTTGGGAAATATTTGCTCAGCCGACGTATGGGGTTTGCTCCTGTCCCAGTGGCCAGAGCCCAGTGGGGCAGATTCTCATCTCCGACATGATGTCTGCATCCAGCATAGACCAAGAGGAAGAGCCGCCTTTTCAAGGCATGTGCCCGGTGCTGCCTACAAAATGTATACGTGGAAGACCTCCACGACAGCTACATCTACTGCCTGCATCCGGCGTATGACAACCCGGACTGTTCCATCTGTCAGTCCTTTTCTAATAAAACGCTCTGAGACTGCCACTGCAGGTTAGTAGCATGGCTCAATGATGCCAGGGGACCTCTGACTCTGTTTCGGTGCTCAGTCATGCCTCGCTCAGACAGAGCAGACCAATCCAGCACACTCCTTCCAGCTAGAGGTCGAGGTTGCATGAAGATGCTTCTCGAAGTAGGAAGCCTCAGAAGACACAGTCCAAAGACGATTCAACAGCATCCTCCTTGCTCTCTTCGATGAAGCAACATTTGGCATCAGTGACTGCACAAGGAAAAGCGGCTTCATCAGCCTTCATTTGCTGGATAAATTGTCATGGAAATACTCACATGTGGCTTTATCGACAGGTCATACCCAGTTGTCGTCGTTGAAGGGTAAAGCCCCATCTGATGACCTCTTTGGCACAGAAGTATAAGTCTTCAACCACGACCCAGTCGACAACCTCGACCACGGCCCTGTCGATGACTGGCCACAAAATTGTAGAGGAGCAGTTGGACGCATTTTCCCTAACTCCCACCCCCTTACCGCCATCATATTTGAGCAGTAGGAAAAGAGCTCTGTATGGGACTTCATGTGTTGTGTCTATACTGCATTCAGTGTTTGAGAGACGATATGCACTCCGACAACTGCATTGTAGAGGAGCAGCTGCATGCCTCTGCAGGAAATCCCACTCCCTGCCTCCTATATGTTGGAAGTCGGAGACTGTGCCATTTTTGACACCAGCATTTGTGCCAATTCTACGCGAGGATTTGAGAAAAGGTATCCTCTGAAAAAACCCTATCGAATGCATCCCGGAAGAGATGACAATCTGAGTGAGGAACTCCCTGAAGGAATATGAAAGAGAGTGAAAGAGAAGCCAGTGACGTCACAAGAGACAAGCGTGACACACTGCGAATACTGGTTGAAGAGAATGGATGGATGTTGCGGAAACAGATGATGAAGTTAAGAATTGAGTAAACTTTAATATGCAGAAAAGAAGATTGAATGCATGTGAAGTGCAATAGAAATGCAACCGTTCAATGATTGTACAGATGCTGAAATGCAAGTAGACTAAGTGATCATAAAAATTGGCTAGATGTAGTGAATAGACTGCAGGCGAAACTGTCATTGTATAGAAGCTGGACATTGGTGTCATGAATTTTAGTAAGCTATAACCCATGAAGAAGAAAGGCAGAGAATTGTGTTGCAGCACAAATAAGCTGAAATCCTGGGAGAGCCTGGCAGGGCAGTCCGGCCTGACACCAAAACAGAAGTAGTCAAGGTTGGTTATCTATTCTTGAAAGCAATAAACACTAGAAGGATGAATTATCCCTTAGCACGTGGTAAAGAAAGAACACCAAAGGTGGCAAGTTTTATTCATTTAAGACATTTAAATACTGCAGAATAGACCAGAATCATGGTCTCTTGTCACGTGAGCTGAGGATGGAAATAGAGTTGAGCTTGAAGTCCTAGAACAACGATAGTGAACGCCTGTACTCCCATGTATTCCCACAGACAAGGATACTTTGCATGGCCAAGTTCAAAGACAATCTGCATGGCAGAAGGCATGGGTGATGAGAGACTTTGGGCTAATTGGGTGGAGAGGTAAAGTCAAGTCCACCTCCTGGCACCTGGGTATGAGTTTATGTGCTGCTAATTGAAATGAATGTTCCAGACATTGCACGAGCATGCCAACCAATTGTAGAAGGCCATATAATGAAGGGCCTTAAAGTTTGAGAGCCAATGATATACTGTGTACTTAACAGTGTTGAATATTACATGTTTTAGAGGTAGGCATAAGTTGTCCACCTGACAGTAGATTGCCAATCACAATCCCAGCCCTTATATAAAGTATACTTAGATGTTCCCCTTGTGCGTATCACAATCCCTCATAGGTTTCTTCTTATTTGCCACGTAGTATGACTTCACTGCTGACGTATTTTTTACATATAAGGATGTTTTTATGTGAAATTTGCCGAGAACTGAACGAACATCCATTGATGTCTGTTGTAACCTCCCTGTTTTAAATAATGTTAATAAAACAGCAACCTTTGTCATCTTCCTGAGTTGGTTTGATTATTTGGATTCTGAATTATTCTGCAATCCCATCCATTTCATGCACGATACTAAAGAACCATAAGTTCATGCAAGATACTAAAGAACCATAAGTTCACATGGTAGCCGAGGGATGGTTGGAAAAGATCCAAACCAGTTTGTCCCCAGTCTTTCGAATGATCGAGTATCCTCCACCATTAGCTAGAAGATTTCAGGGTTTCCTCTGGAGAGCGGCTGATAGAAATAAACTTGCAAGAAGAACCAAGAGGTTGGGCAGGTCCTCATTTGATGAAATCCCTGCCCGGTTTCAACAGGTGATAATTTTTTAAGTTACGGGAAATATTGTGTGAAGAAAAGGTAGCACCTAGAGGTCCTGGCTCAAGGGAGCATCAAAAAGAGATGCTTCAGATCCCAATGGGGGTAGAACAGAAACATGTAACGTGTAAACAGGTTTACGTAAATTGATGTCTCAAACCCTGTATACGGTATAAAGTAAAGGTGAGAGAGATAAAGGTTATCACTGTGTTTATTAATGTGTATTGTAGCCTAGTCTGTATGTTGTTAAATGAGTACAAATATCGAAGAGCAATACAAGTTGTGAAGTAATTGAAAAAGTTGAAGAGCTACACTGATTAGGCATTGCAAAGTGATTGGAGTTACATAAGATTGGCCCCAAAATCTGGCCTACCTTGGAAGTTCGGCATAGACGTTCTAGCAGACATCATCAATCCCGACTTCCGGGAAGATGTAAAGGTTCTCTTACAGAATCATGGTGAAATGCCATTTGAAGTATATCTTGGGGACCAACTTGCTAATGGAATTTTGGAAAAGACTCTATTTCCTTATTTTAAAGAAAGTGAAACAGACAAAACAGAAAGGGGTTCATTAGGCGTTGGGCAAGCTGATAAACTTTGTAACATCGAAGAAAGAAAGGGAGCCTACCATTTATCCCGACCTAGCCTTCGTCCAGCGAAATGACCCAGCTCTCACTGAAGCTTTTTTACAGGCTATTCCAGAAGGAGAAGGTATAGAGAATGGGAGCCCTTTTTTCATCTTAAAGCAGGGGTTGCTATATAGAAAATCAGCATCTAGAGAAGGCTTAGAAAAGACTCCATTAGTAATCCACAAAACCCAACAAAAGGTTGTACTAGAGATTGCGCATTCCCTTCTAATCGGGGGACACTCAGGACATTCCAAAACCCAGGCACATATCAGTGGGAAGTTTTACTGGCCAGGTATCCACTCTGATATAAAGACCTTTATTCAGTTGTGTGAAATATGTCAATAAATCAGTGCTCACATCCCATTACCGGCTCCTATGAATCCTTTACCAGTCATAGAAGGTCCCTTTTTGAAGAATCGGGATGAACATCATTGGACCTCTAAAAACATCCATACTGGGTAATAAATATGTCCTAGTCATTATTGACTACACAACCAGGTACCCAGAGGCATTCTCAATGTGGAATAATACCACCCAGAAAATTCTCAAACACCTACCGTATTGTTCCAGGGTAGGCTTTCCTAAGGAAATACTGACAGACCATGGATCACATTTTATGAGCAAGCTCATGGCTGAAGTGAAAGATCTACTCCATATTACCACCCTACGAACTTCTGTGTACCACCCCCAACAGAGGGTTTGGTAGAAAGATTCAATAAAACACTTAAATTGATCCTAAGAAAGTTGGTAGATAAGGATGGGAAGTACTAGGACTGAATGATCCCGTGGGCACTATTTGCAGTAAGGAAAACCCCACAGGCCTCTACTGAATTATTTCCTTTTGAACTACTTTATGGCAGAGAACCTAGAGATGTCCTGGACATGCTCCGGGAAACCTGGGAAGAATGAGAAGAGGCACACATTCCCCTCTTGCAAACCGCTACTAGAGTGTAGGAGTATATGAGACTTGTTCGAGATCTAGTCTATACCCATGTGGAAAAAGCCCAGATCCAACAAAAATCCACTTACAACAAGAAGGTGAGCTTAATATCATTTTTCATAGGACAAAAATGACTAGTCCTCTTGCCTCCTCCGAAAACAAGCTTGTCTATAAGTGGCACAGGCCATATGAAATATTGGAACGAACGGGAACCTGTACTCATAAGGTAGCCCAACTGGACAGGAAATAGAAGGTCCATCTCCATCTGTATCATGTAAATCTCTTAAAAGAGTGAAAGGAGAACCCATCAGCCACCCATACCACAGTACTATCCTGTTTGGTTCCAGAAGAAAGAAATAGACAACTTTGAATTAATTCCTCCAAAGCTATCTTTTCAACAACAAGAAGATCTAATAGATGTAGTCACATCGTTTCCCGATGCATTCTCAGGAAAGGTAAAAGGCACCTATAACTATATTAGAACACCAAAGGGAAAAGTGGTTAATCTAAAACCGTATAGACTCCTGGAAGCGTGTAAACAGATAGTGGTTGAGGAAGAGAATAAGATGTTAAGAGCAAATATTATTCAGCCTTCTTCGAGTCCATAGTCCTGCCCTATCATATTGGTCACCAAACCTAACGATTCCTAGAGGTTTTGCATAGATTTCCATCAGCTTAATGTCATTTCCGACTTCGATGCCTATCCCATGCCACACATCGATGACCTAATTGATAAACTCGGAACCGCCACTTTTCTATCCACCTTAGACTTAGCAAAAGGGTACTGCAGGTCCCAGTATATGGGCTGATAAGGAAAATACAGCTTTCTCAGCGGCCCTAGGACTATTTCAATTCAAAGTCCTCCCTTTTTGGTTACACAGTGCTCTAGCCACTTTCCAACACCTCATGGACAAAATATTGCAGCCCTACTCCGATTTCTGTGGAACTTATATTGACGATGTCGTCATTTATAGTAAACCCTGGGAGGACAATTTTTCCATCTTTTCATTATTATGGGAGTCCTCAGAGAGGCCAGTCTAACTGGTAATCCATCAAAATGCAGACTGGCCTAGTCAGCTGTGAAATACCTCAGCTTCTTTGTAGGGAATGGTAATGTACAACCTCAACATGAGGAAGTAAAAGCCATTTTAGATAACCCTACACCTAAAACTAAAAGAGATCTCAGAGTCTTTCTAGGGTTAATAGGGTATTACCATAGGTTTATCTCAAATGTTTTGGACAAAACAGCAAGGCTAACAGATAAACATAAGGACGTCAAACCCTCGAAACTTAATTGGACTGACGAGGATGATATATGATACAATACCTTAAAACAAATCCTGTGCCAGAACCCAATCCTGAAGATAGTACATTTCTCAAATGAATTTGTATTGCAAACGGATGCCTCCCTTACAGGTTTTTGAGCAGTCCTATCACAAGTCTGCGATGGATTTGAACATCCCATCCTGTTTATGAGTCACAAACTTTTCCCACGTGAAAATAATTACTCTGTGCTGGAATTAGAGGCCCTTGCCATCAAGTGGGTCATTATCCACCTTAATTGCTACCTCTTAGGATGAAAGTTCACACTCGTCATGGACCATTCTCCACTATTTTGTATTAGCCAACTAAAAGACTCCAACCCTCGTGTCTTGCAATGGTTCTTAGACCTGCAGCCCTACTGTTTCACAATATAACAACGAAAAGGTAAAGACCTGGGTAATGCAGATTTCCTTTCCCGGTTCCCCTGTGAAGCAGATGCGACTACATCGCATGGAGGAAGGTTATGTGAGAAACCTGAAGGTGTCTAACCCTCTAGTCCCTGGGGATCTGTCATCCAGGGGGCCAGGACACGGCATCGCTATTGGATCCAGTTCCTGGGGGTGGACCAGTGCTGGAGGATCACCTGGATGGGGGGTTTGCGGGGAGTGGAAGTGGGACACTGAAGGGTGGGATGCAGTATCCCCTTCCCTATGACACCTTTTCCCCATCCTACCAGGTAGGATATCTAGAAACTCAACCCCCCCCTTTTCAATACAAACACTGTCTCATGGGCAGTTCATCGTGACGACAACGGACTAACATCAGAGCCGTATACCTGACATGCCCCAACACAAGGGTCAGGCAGAGTCAGTTAATTACTGATAACTATGCACACCTGACTTCCATCACACTATCCCACAAAGATAAAAGGCAGAGCACGAAAGCACACTCTGAGCGAGGACAAACACAAAAGGAAGCAGTTATTCTGAGATGGCTGTTGAAACCGAGGAGAAAGGTGACGAGATCAGAAAGGATGACAAGGAGGGAGTTACCCTTGCCCTTTTCAGGAAAGGATTGCGACTTTCAAGATGCATCAAGGAAAAGAAACATAATACCAGGAATTACAGCTGATGAATAGTATAGCGCATGTCAAAGGTACACGGGGCCATGCCCTCCTGCATTGATAGCCATGGTGGTGAGAAGTAATTGCCACCGGGTACTGTCCTTGACTCTGACAGCAAAGCAACAGCAACAAGTTCAGCACAGCCGATGAGTCGGGAGAAACTGATAGCAGACCAGACTGTTTTGTGCTCAAGGTTGCAGCATTGTATGAACAAAGAACTTGTGTGTGAATTAACTTTATGAAACCAAAATAGGTACCAGATACATTACCGGTCTCATTACGACCCTGGAGGAACGGGTTAACGGGTGCCACAAAAGGATGTGGACCCGTTAAACCCGTTCCGCCACATTACGAGGTCCCCTCGTGGGACCCGGTAAGCACGCCTGGTAAAACCAGGCGTGCTTACCGGGTCCCACGAAGGGAAGAGGGAGCAAACAACGGGCCACTCGTAATCGGCCCGTTGTTTGCTCCCTCTCCCATTCCCATTCAGCCCTATGGGGGCTGAAATGGGAATGGGGAAGGTCTGGGTCCGGGTCCTTGGAGGGAGGAATTGCCGGGCCCTCCGAACTCGGAATGGCCCGGTAATTCCTCATTCTGGGAACGCAGACCCAGACGCAATTTCGGCAGCAGCCATGCTGCCAAAAGCAGCATGGCTTCCGCCGAGGTCGTAATGAGGCCCACAGAGTGGTCCAGCGCCACATGGGTGCTCACTCGAAGGTCTCTGTTTGGTACCCCCCAGCATGTAAATATTAAACAGTGACTCAAAGTGGTCCTGCAGTGGGTTAAGTTGAATCCTGTACACATTCGAAAGTCTTCGATTGCCTATGAACTGAAATTGGTCTTAGCCCGGAAGAGAGGGACTAATTGTTTAAAAGGGTTCTGATCCCAGAAGAGGGGGATGTGGGGCGGACAGTAAAACTCACCCATGAAGATATTGTTTTTGCAAATGTGAACCTGACTTATGGATGCATGCGAATTAAAGTTGGTCCGAACCCGACTGAGGGAGGCTAGTTGTGAAAGAAGGCTCTGAGCCCGACTGAGGGGGATCCCGGCAAAGAGTAAATTGCTGACTTGAATATTTGAAAAAAATAACTTTTGTTTGTTGTTTCTCGTTCATCAGGCCCTCTGAAGCAAGAGACTTCGAACAAAAGAGACTTGGGCACAGAAATCCCTGATGTTGGTAAAAGGAACTGTGACCTTGTGCTGAAGAAGCCCAAGAGTGTGCTGGTCTCAAATGACCCACCTTGTCCTGTGCTAAAAACGTGGGGAAGGGAGGCCAACAGCCTATGTACACTGACTTATCATTTTGTGAAGACTTCTTTCTTTTTGTGAACATTATCCCACACTATTTTGTAGCATAGAGGTATGGATTAACAATAGTTTCATTTTTAGCATAGGCCCTTTTTATTTGACTAGACTCCACTATGACTGTATTATTATTATTTGATGGTTGTAGCTTGCTCCCATCTTAGATTTAGGTTCAGATAGGCATTTTTCACACCTGTGATAAAGTTCAATAAACACCCTTGCACTGTGATCACTTGTGTCGGTCTTCTTTTGAAACCATTCCTTCCTTACATCACTCGCTCACCACTGAATGCCATCACTGACTCTTGCATAGCCCTTGCATCCTCCAACATCATCACTGACTGTTTAATCATACTCTCCTCCCCCAAAGCCATCACTGATTCTTGCATCCACCACTCTACTCCTAATGACATCACTGACTCTTGCATCACCCTCACATACCCTAATGCCATCACTGATTCTTGCAAGGCCCTCTCTATTCCTAATATCACTGTCTCTTGCATTACCCTCTCTTCCCCCTAATGAAATCAGTGACTCTTGCATCGCCCTCTCGCTGCCAATTGCATCACTTTTTCTTGCATCCCCACTCCTTCCCAAAAACATCACTGACTCTTGCATCATCCTCTCCTACCGCAAGGCCATCACTGATACTTGCCATGCCCTCTCTACTCCTATCAGCATCACTGACTCTTGCATCGCCCTCTCACTGCCAATTGCATCACTTTTTCTTGCATCTCCACTCCTTCCCAAAAACATCACTGACTCTTGCATCATCCTCTCCTACCGCAAGGCCATCACTGATACTTGCCGTGCCCTCTCTACTTCTATCGGCATAACTGACTCTTGCATCACCCTCTAATACCCCAAGGTTTGCATTGCTCTCTCCTCCCCAGTGCCATCATTGACTCCTGCATCGCCCTCTCTTTCCGTAAGGGCAACAATGACTTTTGCATCAGCCTCTTATCACCTATGCCATCACAACTCTTTCATTGCCCTCTCTTCCCCCAAGGCCATCACTGCATCTTGCATCACCCTCTCCTACCCCTAGGCCATCACTGACTCTTGCATCACCCTCTCCTCTCCGACAGCCTTCACCCAGTCTTGCATCATCCTCTCCTCCCCCTAGGCCATCACTGACTCTTGCATCACCCTCTCCTCCCCAAAAGCCATCACTGACTCCTGTATTGCCCTCTCCTCCCTCAAAGCCATCACGGACTCCTGTATTGCCCTCTTCTCCCCAAAAGTCATCACTGACCCCTGTATTGCCCTCTCCTCCCTCAAAGCCATCACTGACTTTTGCATCGTCCTCTCCTCGCCCCACCCAATCACTAAATCTTGCATTGTCCTCTACTCCATCAACACCATCACTGACTATTGCATCGACCTCTCCTCCATCAACACCATCACTGACTCTTGCATTGCCCTCTCCTCCATCAACACCATCACTGATTCTTGCATCATCCTCTCCTCCCCCAATGTCAACAATGACTCTTGCATCAACCTATTCTCCCCAAAAGCCATCACCGACTCTCTCATCGTCCTCTCCTCCCCCCACACCATCAATGACGATTGCGTTACCCTCTCCTCCCCCACACCATCACTGACGATTGTGTTACCCTCTCCTCCCCCACACCATCACTGACTCTTTCATCGCCCTCTCCTCCCCCCACACCATCACTGACTCTTTCATCGTCCTCTCCTCCCCCCACACCATCACTGACTCTTTCATCGTCCTCTCCTCCCCCCACACCATCACTGACTCTTTCATCGTCCTCTCCTCCCCCCACACCATCGCTGACTCTTTCATCGCCCTCTCCTCCCCCACACCATTGCTGACTCTTTCATCGCCCTCTTCTCCCCCACACCATCACTGACTCTTTCATCGCCCTCTTCTCCCCCACACCATCGCTGACTCTTTCATCGCCCTCTCCCCCCACACCATCACTGACTCTTTCATCGCCCTCTTCTCCCCCCACACCATCACTGACTCTTTCATCGGCCTCTTTTCCCCCCACACCATCACTGACTCTTTCATCGCCCTCTTCTCCCCCCACACCATCGCTGACTCTTTCATCGCCCTCTTTTCCCCCCACACCATCACTGACTCTTTCATCGCCCTCTCCTCCCCCCACACCGCAACTGACTCTTTCATCGCCCTCTCCTCCCCCCACACCATCACTGACTCTTTCATCGCCCTCTTCTCCCCCACACCATCACTGACTCTTTCATCGCCCTCTTCTCCCCCCACACCATCACTGACTCTTTCATCGTCCTCTCCTCCCTCCACACCATCACTGACTCTTTCATCGTCCTCTCCTCCCCCCACACCATCACTGACTCTTTCATCGTTCTCTCCTCCCCCAACACCATCACTGACTCTTTCATCGCCCTCTTCTCCCCCCACACCATCACTGACTTTTTCATCACCCTCTCCCCCCACTCCATCACTGACTCTTTCATCACCCTCTCCCCCCACACCATCACTGACTCTTTCATCGTCCTCTCCTCCCCCCACACCATCACTGACTCTTTCATCACCCTCTCCCCCCACACCATCACTGACTCTTTCATCACCCTCTCCCCCCACACCATCACTGACTCTTTCATCACCCTCTCCCCCCACACCATCGCTGACTTTTTCATCGCCCTTTTTTCCCCCCACACCATCACTGACTCTTTCATCGCCCTCTTCTCCCCCCACACCATCACTGACTCTTTCATCGCCCTCTTCTCCCCCACACCATCACTGACTCTTTCATCGTCCTCTCCTCCCCCCACACCATCACTGACTCTTTCTTCGTTCTCTCCTCCCCCCACACCATCACTGACTCTTTCATCGCCCTCTCCCCCCACACCATCACTGACTCTTTCATCGCCCTCTCCCCCCACACCATCACTGACTCTTTCATCGCCCTCTTCTCCCCCCACACCATCACTGACTCTTTCATCGCCCTCTTCTCCCCCCACACCATCACTGACTCTTTCATCGCCCTCTCCTCCCCCTACACCATCACTGACTCTTTCATCACCCTCTCCCCCCACACCATCACTGACTCTTTCATCGTCCTCTCCTCCCCCCACACCATCACCGACTCTTTCATCGCCCTCTCCCCCAACACCATCACTGACTCTTTCATCGCCCTCTCCTCCCCCACACCATCGCTGACTCTTTCATCGCCCTCTCCTCCCCCCACACCATCGCTGACTCTTTCATCGCCCTCTTCTCCCCCACACCATCACTGACTCTTTCATCGCCCTCTTCTCCCCCACACCATCGCTGACTCTTTCATCGCCCTCTCCCCCCACACCATCACTGACTCTTTCATCGCCCTCTTCTCCCCCCACACCATCGCTGACTCTTTCATCGCCCTCTCCCCCCACACCATCACTGACTCTTTCATCGCCCTCTTCTCCCCCCACACCATCACTGACTCTATCATCGCCCTCTCACTGCCAATTGCATCACTTTTTCTTGCATCTCCAATCCTTCCCAAAAACATCACTGACTCTTGCATCATCCTCTCCTACCGCAAGGCCATCACTGATACTTGCCGTGCCCTCTCTACTTCTATCGGCATAACTGACTCTTGCATCACCCTCTAATACCCCAAGGTTTGCATTGCTCTCTCCTCCCCAGTGCCATCATTGACTCCTGCATCGCCCTCTCTTTCCGTAAGGGCAACAATGAC
Organism: Ambystoma mexicanum; assembly: GCF_040938575.1. Classification (NCBI taxonomy): domain Eukaryota; kingdom Metazoa; phylum Chordata; class Amphibia; order Caudata; family Ambystomatidae; genus Ambystoma; species Ambystoma mexicanum. The sequence goes on from NC_090938.1 coordinate 203,405,044, forward strand.
TTTTGCATCAGCCTCTTATCACCTATGCCATCACAACTCTTTCATTGCCCTCTCTTCCCCCAAGGCCATCACTGCATCTTGCATCACCCTCTCCTACCCCTAGGCCATCACTGACTCTTGCATCACCCTCTCCTCTCCGACAGCCTTCACCCAGTCTTGCATCATCCTCTCCTCCCCCTAGGCCATCACTGACTCTTGCATCACCCTCTCCTCCCCAAAAGCCATCACTGACTCCTGTATTGCCCTCTCCTCCCTCAAAGCCATCACGGACTCCTGTATTGCCCTCTTCTCCCCAAAAGTCATCACTGACCCCTGTATTGCCCTCTCCTCCCTCAAAGCCATCACTGACTTTTGCATCGTCCTCTCCTCGCCCCACCCAATCACTAAATCTTGCATTGTCCTCTACTCCATCAACACCATCACTGACTATTGCATCGACCTCTCCTCCATCAACACCATCACTGACTCTTGCATTGCCCTCTCCTCCATCAACACCATCACTGATTCTTGCATCATCCTCTCCTCCCCCAATGTCAACAATGACTCTTGCATCAACCTATTCTCCCCAAAAGCCATCACCGACTCTCTCATCGTCCTCTCCTCCCCCCACACCATCAATGACGATTGCGTTACCCTCTCCTCCCCCACACCATCACTGACGATTGTGTTACCCTCTCCTCCCCCACACCATCACTGACTCTTTCATCGCCCTCTCCTCCCCCCACACCATCACTGACTCTTTCATCGTCCTCTCCTCCCCCCACACCATCACTGACTCTTTCATCGTCCTCTCCTCCCCCCACACCATCACTGACTCTTTCATCGTCCTCTCCTCCCCCCACACCATCGCTGACTCTTTCATCGCCCTCTCCTCCCCCACACCATTGCTGACTCTTTCATCGCCCTCTTCTCCCCCACACCATCACTGACTCTTTCATCGCCCTCTTCTCCCCCACACCATCGCTGACTCTTTCATCGCCCTCTCCCCCCACACCATCACTGACTCTTTCATCGCCCTCTTCTCCCCCCACACCATCACTGACTCTTTCATCGGCCTCTTTTCCCCCCACACCATCACTGACTCTTTCATCGCCCTCTTCTCCCCCCACACCATCGCTGACTCTTTCATCGCCCTCTTTTCCCCCCACACCATCACTGACTCTTTCATCGCCCTCTCCTCCCCCCACACCGCAACTGACTCTTTCATCGCCCTCTCCTCCCCCCACACCATCACTGACTCTTTCATCGCCCTCTTCTCCCCCACACCATCACTGACTCTTTCATCGCCCTCTTCTCCCCCCACACCATCACTGACTCTTTCATCGTCCTCTCCTCCCTCCACACCATCACTGACTCTTTCATCGTCCTCTCCTCCCCCCACACCATCACTGACTCTTTTATCGTTCTCTCCTCCCCCAACACCATCACTGACTCTTTCATCGCCCTCTTCTCCCCCCACACCATCACTGACTTTTTCATCACCCTCTCCCCCCACTCCATCACTGACTCTTTCATCACCCTCTCCCCCCACACCATCACTGACTCTTTCATCGTCCTCTCCTCCCCCCACACCATCACTGACTCTTTCATCACCCTCTCCCCCCACACCATCACTGACTCTTTCATCACCCTCTCCCCCCACACCATCACTGACTCTTTCATCACCCTCTCCCCCCACACCATCGCTGACTTTTTCATCGCCCTTTTTTCCCCCCACACCATCACTGACTCTTTCATCGCCCTCTTCTCCCCCCACACCATCACTGACTCTTTCATCGCCCTCTTCTCCCCCACACCATCACTGACTCTTTCATCGTCCTCTCCTCCCCCCACACCATCACTGACTCTTTCTTCGTTCTCTCCTCCCCCCACACCATCACTGACTCTTTCATCGCCCTCTCCCCCCACACCATCACTGACTCTTTCATCGCCCTCTCCCCCCACACCATCACTGACTCTTTCATCGCCCTCTTCTCCCCCCACACCATCACTGACTCTTTCATCGCCCTCTTCTCCCACCACACCATCACTGACTCTTTCATCGCCCTCTCCTCCCCCTACACCATCACTGACTCTTTCATCACCCTCTCCCCCCACACCATCACTGACTCTTTCATCGTCCTCTCCTCCCCCCACACCATCACCGACTCTTTCATCGCCCTCTCCCCCAACACCATCACTGACTCTTTCATCGCCCTCTCCTCCCCCACACCATCGCTGACTCTTTCATCGCCCTCTCCTCCCCCCACACCATCGCTGACTCTTTCATCGCCCTCTTCTCCCCCACACCATCACTGACTCTTTCATCGCCCTCTTCTCCCCCACACCATCGCTGACTCTTTCATCGCCCTCTCCCCCCACACCATCACTGACTCTTTCATCGCCCTCTTCTCCCCCCACACCATCGCTGACTCTTTCATCGCCCTCTCCCCCCACACCATCACTGACTCTTTCATCGCCCTCTTCTCCCCCCACACCATCACTGACTCTATCATCGCCCTCTCACTGCCAATTGCATCACTTTTTCTTGCATCTCCAATCCTTCCCAAAAACATCACTGACTCTTGCATCATCCTCTCCTACCGCAAGGCCATCACTGATACTTGCCGTGCCCTCTCTACTTCTATCGGCATAACTGACTCTTGCATCACCCTCTAATACCCCAAGGTTTGCATTGCTCTCTCCTCCCCAGTGCCATCATTGACTCCTGCATCGCCCTCTCTTTCCGTAAGGGCAACAATGACTTTTGCATCAGCCTCTTATCCCCTATGCCATCACGACTCTTTCATTGCCCTCTCTTCCCCCCAAGGCCATCACTGCATCTTGCATCACCCTCTCCTCTCCGACAGCCTTCACCCAGTCTTGCATCATCCTCTCCTCCCCCTAGGCCATCACTGACTCTTGCATCACCCTCTCCTCCCCAAAAGCCATCACTGACTCCTGTATTGCCCTCTCCTCCCTCAAAGCCATCACGGACTCCTGTATTGCCCTCTTCTCCCCAAAAGTCATCACTGACTCCTGTATTGCCCTCTCCTCCATCAACACCATCACTGACTATTGCATCGACCTCTCCTCCATCAACACCATCACTGACTCTTGCATTGCCCTCTCCTCCATCAACACCATCACTGATTCTTGCATCATCCTCTCCTCCCCCAATGTCAACAATGACTCTTGCATCAACCTATTCTCCCCAAAAGCCATCATCGACTCTCTCATCGTCCTCTCCTCCCCCCACACCATCAATGACGATTGCGTTACCCTCTCCTCCCCCACACCATCACTGACGATTGTGTTACCCTCTCCTCCCCCACACCATCACTGACTTTTTCATCGCCCTTTTTTCCCCCCACACCATCACTGACTCTTTCATCGTCCTCTCCTCCCCCCACACCATCGCTGACTCTTTCATCGCCCTCTTCTCCCCCACACCATCACTGACTCTTTCATCGCCCTCTCCTCCCCCACACCATCGCTGACTCTTTCATCGCCCTATCCTCCCCCCACACCATCGCTGACTCTTTCATCGCCCTCTTCTCCCCCACACCATCACTGACTCTTTCATCGCCCTCTTTTCCCCCCACACCATCACTGACTCTTTCATCGTCCTCTCCTCCCCCCACACCATCACTGACTCTTTCATCGCCCTCTTCTCCCCCCACACCATCACTGACTCTTTCATCGCCCTCTTCTCCCCCCACACCTCACTGACTCTTTCATCGTCCTCTCCTCCCCCCACACCATCACTGACTCTTTCATCGCCCTCTTCTCCCCCCACACCATCACTGACTTTTTCATCACCCTCTCCCCCCACACCATCACTGACTCTTTCATCACCCTCTCCCCCCACACCATCGCTGACTCTTTCATCGCCCTCTCCTCCCCCCACACCATCACTGACTCTTTCATCGCCCTCTTCTCCCCCCACACCATCACTGACTCTTTCATCGCCCGCTTCTCCCCACACACATCACTGACTCTTTCATCGCCCTCTCCTCCCCCCACACCATCACTGACTCTTTCATCGCCCTCTTCTCCCCCACACCATCACTGACTCTTTCATCGCCCGCTTCTCCCCACACACCATCACTGACTCTTTCATCGCCCTCTCCTCCCCCCACACCATCACTGACTCTTTCATCGTCCTCTCCTCCCCCCACACCATCACTGACTCTTTCATCGTTCTCTCCTCCCCACACACCATCACTGACTCTTTCATCGCCCTCTCCTCCCCCCACACCATCACTGACTCTTTCATCGTCCTCTCCTCCCCCCACACCATCACTGACTCTTTCATCGTTCTCTCCTCCCCCCACACCATCACTGACTCTTTCATCACCCTCTCCCCCCACACCATCACTGACTCTTTCATCACCCTCTCCCCCTACACCATCACTGACTCTTTCATCGCCCTCTCCTCCCCCACACCATCGCTGACTCTTTCATCACCCTCTCCTCCCCCCACACCATCACAGACTCTTTCATCACCCTCTCCCCCCACACCATCACTGACTCTTTCATCACCCTCTCCCCCTACACCATCACTGACTCTTTCATCACCCTCTCCCCCTACACCATCACTGACTCTTTCATCACCCTCTCCCCCTACACCATCACTGACTCTTTCATCGCCCTCTCCCCCCACACCATCGCTGACTCTTTCATCGCCCTCTCCTCCCCCACACCATCACTGACTCTTTCATCACCCTCTCCCCCCACACCATCGCTGACTCTTTCATCGCCCTCTCTTCCCCCACACCATCGCTGACTCTTTCATCACCCTCTCCCCCCACACCATCACTGACTCTTTCATCACCCTCTCCCCCTACACCATCACTGACTCTTTCATCACCCTCTCCCCCTACACCATCACTGACTCTTTCATCGCCCTCTCCCCCCACACCATCACTGACTCTTTCATCGTCCTCTCCTCCCCACACCATCGCTGACTCTTTCATCATCCTCTTCTCCCCCACAATCGCTGACTCTTTCATCGCCCTCTTCTCCCCCCACACCACCACTGACTCTTTCATCGTCCTCTCCTCCCCCCACACCATCACTGACTCTTTCATCGCCCTCTTCTCCCCCACACCATCGCTGACCCTTTCATCGCCCTCTTTTCCCCCCACACCATCACTGACTCTTTCATCGCCCTCTCCCCCTACACCATCACTGACTCTTTCATCGCCCTCTTTTCCCCCCACACCATCGCTGACCCTTTCATCGCCCTCTCCCCCCACACCATCACTGACCCTTTCATCGCCCTCTTCTCCCCCCACACCATCGCTGACCCTTTCATCGCCCTCTCCCCCCACACCATCACTGACTCTTTCATCGCCCTCTTCTCCCCCCACACCATCACTGACTCTTTCATCGCCCTCTCCCCCTACACCATCACTGACTCTTTCATCGCCCTCTCCCCCCACACCATCACTGACTCTTTCATCGCCCTCTCCCCCTACACCATCACTGACTCTTTCATCGCCCTCTCCCCCTACACCATCACTGACTCTTTCATCGCCCTCTCCCCCTACACCATCACTGACTCTTTCATCGCCCTCTTTTCCCCCACACCATCACTGACTCTTTCATCGCCCTCTCCTCCCCCCACACCACCACTGACCCTTTCATCGCCCTCTCCCCCCACACCATCACTGACTCTTTCATCGCCCTCTCCTCCCCCCACACCACCACTGACCCTTTCATCGCCCTCTCCCCCCACACCATCACTGACTCTTTCATCGCCCTCTTCTCCCCCCACACCATCGCTGACCCTTTCATCGCCCTCTCCTCCCCCCACACCACCACTGACCCTTTCATCGCCCTCTCCCCCCACACCATCACTGACTCTTTCATCGCCCTCTCCACCCCCCACACCATCACTGACTCTGTTCTTGGCGCCTAGAAGGCCGCAACCATTGCTTAGTTTTGTATCTCAAGGGGGTCCCTAGACCACCTTCTTCCTGACAATCATCATGATGCAAAATGTAGACGAGGATTCACCTGGTGACCAGTTATTCAGCATATCCTGCTGGGCACTTCCATCGAAAATGAATAGCATGTCTTGTGCTGCAGCGGGTCTTTGAACGCTTAAGCACTGTTTTAACAACCTAAATGATTTTATCATGTACGTCTTCTTGAGCTCTAGTTAAAAACGTTCGTTTTTGATTAATACACGGCGAAATCCTTTTGCTGGCGGACTGCCTAATGTATCACGTGTCCTTTATATGCATAATGAACCCGCCATGAAACATGAAAGAAAACGAGCTGACAGCGCAATTATCTGAGATCAGACTTCGGCGGTGCACAGCAGGGTGTGGGCGGGATGTCTTCAACTCAAAGTGCCGGACCAATGCTCCTGTCTGCTGGCTGTGGTGTGGCGGCGTTGACAGTTTAAAAGCTGCTAGCGAATCCTTGTTATATCTTTTCAGGGGCATTACCTAGAGCCTGCAAAGTATGATCTTAGAAGGGCAGTGCCCCCCACCCCTCTCTGGTCGTTTATTGTTTGTGACGCAGGTTCCACCCAGCACGCGTCACTACGGAGCTGCGCAGAAGCACGCGCAGTGGGCTGATCCATGAGGGAAGACTACCTCCCGCGATGGAACATTTGGGCCTCATTATGAGTTTGGAAGTGGTAAATCTGCCGGAATACCGCCAAACGCAATTACTGTTACCATGCCTTGGTCCTTTGGGTTTACCACGGGATGACAAGGGGTGGTAATTACCCGGTTTTTAAGTTCTTAGGACTCCATGGGGATTTTTGGAAGGTTCACCACCTGCGAAATTATTGCACGTTAAATCCACCGGTTTTTGGAGGAAAAGTGGAGGATTTACCTGCAGCAGCAACTGGAGGTAAATCCTCCACTTTTCTTCCCAACAATCAGCAATTTACTATGTGGTAATACCACCGGCGGTAAATTCGCAAAAAAATATAATTTGGCGGTGCAGGAAAAATGGCAATAATGGAACTTCTTCCACTTTTTGGCAGCACTGCAAACCTTGTAATGAGGCCACAGTGTCCAGCCTTAATGTAGCTGCCTTCTTTCCTGCCCCTCCTAATCAGGAACAAGGGCACCAGTGGCACCAGGACCGCCAACTTCCCTCACACACACAGGAAAGGGCACACACATGCATCATTACTGCAAGCTTTATACATAGCAAAGAATCACTGGTACACGCATACATAAAGAGCACCGCCAACTTCCCTCACACACACACACAGGAAAGGGCACACACATGCATCATCACTGCAAGCTTTCTACATAGCAAAGAATCACTGGTACACGCATACATAAAGAGCACCACCAACTTCCCTCACACACACACACAGGAAAGGGCACACACATGCATCATCACTGCAAGCTTTATACATAGCAAAGAATCTCTGGTAAACGCATACATAAAGAGCACCGCCATCTTCCCTCACACAAACACAGGAAAGGGCACACACATGCATCATCACTGCAAGCTTTATACATAGCAAAGAATCTCTGGTACACGCATACATAAAGAGCACCCCCAACTTCCCTCACACACACACAGGAAAGGGCACACACATGCATCATCACTGCAAGCTTTATACATAGCAAAGAATCACTGGTACACGCACATAAAGAGCACCGCCAACTTCCCTCACACACACACAGGAAAGGGCACACACATGTATCATCACTGCAAGCTTTATACATAGCAAAGAATCTCTGGTACACGCATACATAAAAAGCATGCCAATTTCCCTCACACACACACACACACAGGAAAGGGCACACACATGCATCATCACTGCAAGCTTTATACATAGCAAAGAATCACTGGTACACACATACATAAAGAGCACTGACAACTTCCCTCACACACACAGAGAAAAGGGCACAGACATGCATCATCACTGCAAGCTTTATACATAGCAAAGAATCACTGGTAGACGCACACATAAAGAGCACCTCCAACTACCCTCACACACACACAGGAAAGGGCACACACATGCATCATCACTGCAAGCTTTACACATAGCAAAGAATCACTGGCACACGCATACATAAAGAGCACCGCCAACTTCCCTCACACACACACAGGAAAGAGCACACACATGCATCATCACTGCAAGCTTTATACATAGCAAAGAATCACTGGTACATGCATATGTAAAGAGCACCGCCAACTTCCCTCACACACAGGAAAGGGCACACACATGCCTCATCACTGCAAGCTTTATACATAGCAAAGAATCACTGGTACACGCATACATAAAGAGCACCGCCAACTTCCCTCACACACACACAGGAAAGGGCACACACATGTATCATCACTGCAAACTTTATACATAGCAAAGAATCACTGGTACACGCATACATAAAAAGCATGCCAACTTCCCTCACACACACACACACACACACACAGGAAAGGGCACACACATGCATCATCACTGCAAGCTTTATACATAGCAAAGAATCACTGGTACACGCATACATAAAGAGCACTGCCAACTTCCCTCACACACACAGAGGAAAGGGCACAGACATGCATCATCACTGCAAGCTTTATACATAGCAAAGAATCACTGTTACACGCATACGTAAAGAGCACCGCCAACTTCCCTCACACACACAGGAAAGGGCACACACATGCATCATCACTGCAAGCTTTATACATAGCAAATAATCACTGGTACACACATACATGAAGAGCACCGCCAACTTCCCTCACACACACACAGGAAAGGGCACACACATGTATCATCACTGCAAGCTTTATACATAGCAAAGAATCACTGGTTCACGCATACATAAAAAGCATGCCAACTTCCCTCACACACACACACACACACACAGGAAAGGGCACACACATGCATCATCACTGCAAGCTTTATACATAGCAAAGAATCACTGGTACACGCATACATAAAGAGCACTGCCAACTTCCCTCACACACACAGAGGAAAGGGCACAGACATGCATCATCACTGCAAGCTTTGTACATAGCAAAGAATCACTGGTACACGCATACATAAAGAGCACCGCCAACTTCCCTCACACACACACAGGAAAGGGCAAACGCATGCATCATCACTGCAAGCTTTATACATAGCAAAGAATCACTGGTACACACACACATAAAGAGCACCGCCAACTACCCTCACACACACACACACACACACAGGAAAGGGCACACACATGCATCATCACTGCAAGCTTTATACATAGCAAAGAATCACTGGCACACGCATACATAAAGAGCACCGCCAACTTCCCTCACACACACACAGGAAAGGGCACACACATGCATCATCACTGCAAGTTTATACATAGCAAAGAATCACTGGTACACGCATACGTAAAGAGCACCGCCAACTTCCCTCACACACAGGAAAGGGCACACACATGCCTCATCACTGCAAGCTTTATACATAGCAAAGAATCACTGGTACACGCATACATAAAGAGCATAGGCAACTTCCCTCACACACACACAGGAAAGGGCACACACATGCATCATCACTGCACGCTTTATACATAGCAAAGAATCACTGGTACACGCATACATAAAGAGCACCGCCAACTTCCCTCACACACACACAGGAAAGGGCACACACATGCATCATCACTGCAAGATTTATACATAGCAAAGAATCAATGGTATACACATACATAAAGAGCACCGCCAACTTCCCCCACACACACACACAGGAAAGGGCACACACATGCATCATCACTGCAAGCTTTATACATAGCAAAGAACCACTGGTACACGCATACATGAAGAGCACCGCCAACTTCCCTCACACACACACACAGGAAAGGGCACATACATGCATCATCACTGCAAGCTTTATACATAGCAAAGAATCACTGGTACACGCATACATAAAGAGCACTGCCAACTTCCCTTACACACACACAGGAAAGGGCACACACATGCATCATCACTGCAAGCTTTATACATAGCAAAGAATCACTGGTACACGCATACATAAAGAGCACCGCCAACTTCCCTTACACACACACAGGAAAGGGCACACACATGCATCATCACTGCAAGCTTTATACATAGCAAAGAATCACTGGTAAACGCATACATAAAGAGCACCGCCAACTTACCTCACACACACAGGAAAGGGCACATACATGCATCATCACTGCAAGCTTTATACATAGCAAAGAATCACTGGTACACGCATACATAAAGAGCACCACCAACTTCCCTCACACACACAAACAGGAAAGGGCACACACATGCATCATCACTGCAAGCTTTATACATAGCAAAGAAATACTGGTACACGCATACATAAAGAGCACCGCCAACTTCCCTCACATACACACACACAGGAAAGGGCACACACATGCATCATCACTGCAAGCTTTCTACATAGCAAAGAATCACTGGTACACGCATACATAAAGAGCACCGCCAACTTCCCTCACACACACACACAGGAAAAGGCACACACATGCATCATCACTGCAAGCTTTATACATAGCAAAGAATCTCTGGTACACGCATACATAAAGAGCACCGCCAACTTCCCTCACACACACACACAGGAAAGGGCACACACATGCATCATCACTGCAAGCTTTATACATAGCAAAGAATCTCTGCTACACGCATACATAAAGAGCACCGCCAACTTCCCTCACACACACACAGGAAAGGGCACACACATGCATCATCACTGCAAGTTTATACATAGCAAAGAATCACTGGTACACGCATACGTAAAGAGCACCGCCAACTTCCCTCACACACAGGAAAGGGCACACACGTGCCTCATCACTGCAAGCTTTATACATAGCAAAGAATCACTGGTACACGCATACATAAAGAGCATAGGCAACTTCCCTCACACACACACAGGAAAGGGCACACACATGCATCATCACTGCACGCTTTATACATAGCAAAGAATCACTGGTACACGCATACATAAAGAGCACCGCCAACTTCCCTCACACACACACAGGAAAGGGCACACACATGCATCATCACTGCAAGATTTATACATAGCAAAGAATCAATGGTATACACATACATAAAGAGCACCGCCAACTTCCCCCACACACACACACAGGAAAGGGCACACACATGCATCATCACTGCAAGCTTTATACATAGCAAAGAACCACTGGTACACGCATACATAAAGAGCACCGCCAACTTCCCTCACACACACACACAGGAAAGGGCACATACATGCATCATCACTGCAAGCTTTATACATAGCAAAGAATCACTGGTACACGCATACATAAAGAGCACTGCCAACTTCCCTTACACACACACAGGAAAGGGCACACACATGCATCATCACTGCAAGCTTTATACATAGCAAAGAATCACTGGTACACGCATACATAAAGAGCACCGCCAACTTCCCTTACACACACACAGGAAAGGGCACACACATGCATCATCACTGCAAGCTTTATACATAGCAAAGAATCACTGGTAAACGCCTACATAAAGAGCACCGCCAATTTACCTCACACACACAGGAAAGGGCACATACATGCATCATCACTGCAAGCTTTATACATAGCAAAGAATCACTGGTACACGCATACATAAAGAGCACCACCAACTTCCCTCACACACACAAACAGGAAAGGGCACACACATGCATCATCACTGCAAGCTTTATACATAGCAAAGAAATACTGGTACACGCATACATAAAGAGCACCGCCAACTTCCCTCACATACACACACACACAGGAAAGGGCACACACATGCATCATCACTGCAAGCTTTCTACATAGCAAAGAATCACTGATACACGCATACATAAAGAGCACCGCCAACTTCCCTCACACACACACACAGGAAAAGGCACACACATGCATCATCACTGCAAGCTTTATACATAGCAAAGAATCTCTGGTACACGCATACATAAAGAGCACCGCCAACTTCCCTCACACACACACACACACAGGAAAGGGCACACACATGCATCATCACTGCAAGCTTTATACATAGCAAAGAATCTCTGCTACACGCATACATAAAGAGCACCGCCAACTTCCCTCACACACACACAGGAAAGGGCACACACATGCATCATCACTGCAAGCTTTATACAGAGCAAAGAATCACTGGTACACGCATACATAAAGAGCACCGCCAACTTCCCTCACACACACACAGGAAAGGGCACACACATGTATCATCACTGCAAGCATTATACATAGCAAAGAATCAATGGTACACGCATACATAAAGAGCACCGCCAACTTCCCTCACACACACACACAGGAAAGGGCACACACATGCATCATCACTGCAAGCTTTATACATAGAAAAGAATCACTGGTACACGCATACATAAAGAGCACCGCCAACTTCCCTTACACACACACAGGAAAGGGCACACACATGCATCATCACTGCAAGCTTTATACATAGCAAAGAATCACTGGTACACGCATACATAAAGAGCACCGCCAACTTCCCTCACACACACAGGAAAGGGCACATACATGCATCATCACTGCAAGCTTTATACATAGCAAAGAATCACTGGTACACGCATACATAAAGAGCACCACCAACTTCCCTCACACACACAAACAGGAAAGGGCACACACATGCATCATCACTGCAAGCTTTATACATAGCAAAGAAATACTGGTACACGCATACATAAAGAGCACCGCCAACTTCCCTCACACACACACACAGGAAAGGGCACACACATGCATCATCACTGCAAGCTTTCTACATAGCAAAGAATCACTGGTACACGCATACATAAAGAGCACCGCCAACTTCCCTCACACACACACACAGGCAAGGGCACACACATGCATCATCACTGCAAGCTTTATACATAGCAAAGAATCTCTGGTACACGCATACATAAAGAGCACCGCCAACTTCCCTCACACACACACACAGGAAAGGGAACACACATGCATCATCACTGCAAGCTTTATACATAGCAAAGAATCTCTGGTACACGCATACATAAAGAGCACCGCCAACTTCCCTCACACACACACAGGAAAGGGCACACACATGCATCATCACTGCAAGCTTTATACATAGCAAAGAATCACTGGTACACGCATACATAAAGAGCACCGCCAACTTCCCTCACACACACACAGGAAAGGGCACACACATGTATCATCACTGCAAGCTTTATACATAGCAAAGAATCACTGGTACACGCATACATAAAAAGCATGCCAACTTCCCACACACACACACACACACACACACAGGAAAGGGCACACACATGCATCATCACTGCAAGCTTTATACATAGCAAAGAATCACTGGTACACGCATACATAAAGAGCACTGCCAACTTCCCTCACACACACAGAGGAAAGGGCACAGACATGCATCATCACTGCAAGCTTTATACATAGCAAAGAATCACTGGTACACGCATACATAAAGAACACCGCCAACTTCCCTCACACACACACAGGAAAGGGCACACACATGCATCATCACTGCAAGCTTTATAGATAGCAAAGAATCACTGGTACACGCACACATAAAGAGCACCGCCAACTTCCCTCACAGACACACAGGAAAGGGCACACACATGCATCATCACTGCAAGCTTTATACATAGCAAACAATCACTGGTACACGCATACATAAAGAGCACCGCCAACTTCCCTCATACACACACAGGAAAGGGCACACACATGCATCATCACTGCAAGCTTTATACATAGCAAAGAATCACTGGTACACGCATACGTAAAGAGCACCACCAACTTCCCTCACACACACACACAGGAAAGGGCACACACATGCATCATCACTGCAAGCTTTATACATAGCAAAGAATCTCTGGTACACGCATACATAAAGAGCACCGCCAACTTCCCTCACACACACACACAGGAAAGGGCACACACATGCATCATCACTGCAAGCTTTATACATAGCAAAGAATCTCCGGTACACGCATACATAAAGAGCACCGCCAACTTCCCTCACACACACACAGGAAAGGGCACACACATGCATCATCACTGCAAGCTTTATACATAGCAAAGAATCACTGGTACACGCATACATAAAGAGCACCGCCAACTTCCCTCACACACACACACAGGAAAGGGCACACACATGTATCATCACTGCAAGCTTTATACATAGCAAAGAATCACTGGTACACGCATACATAAAAAGCACGCCAACTTCCCACACACACACACACACACACACACACACACACACACACACACACACACACACACACACACAGGAAAGGGCACACACATGCATCATCACTGCAAGCTTTATACATAGCAAAGAATCACTGGTACACGCATACATAAAGAGCACTGCCAACTTCCCTCACACACACAGAGGAAAGGGCACAGACATGCATCCTCACTCCAAGCTTTATACATAGCAAAGAATCACTGGTACACGCATACATAAAGAACACCGCCAACTTCCCTCACACACACACAGGAAAGGGCACACACATGCATCATCACTGCAAGCTTTATAGATAGCAAAGAATCACTGGTACACGCACACATAAAGAGCACCGCCAACTTCCCTCACAGACACACAGGAAAGGGCACACACATGCATCATCACTGCAAGCTTTATACATAGCAAAGAATCACTGGTACACGCATACATAAAGAGCACCGCCAACTTCCCTCATACACACACAGGAAAGGGCACACACATGCATCATCACTGCAAGCTTTATACATAGCAAAGAATCACTGGTACACGCATACGTAAAGAGCACCGCCAACTTCCCTCACACACAGGAAAGGGCACACACATGCCTCATCATTGCAAGCTTTATACATAGCAAAGAATCACTGGTACACACATACATAAAGAGCACCGCCAACATCCCTCACACACACACAGGAAAGGGGACACACATGCATCATCACTGCACGCTTTATACATAGCAAAGAATCACTGGTACACGCATACATAAAGAGCACCGCCAACTTCCCTCACACACACACACAGGAAAGGGCACATACATGCATCATCACTGCAAGCTTTATACATAGCAAAGAATCACTGGTACACGCATACATAAAGAGCACTGCCAACTTCCCTTACACACACACAGGAAAGGGCACACACATGCATCATCACTGCAAGCTTTATACATAGCAAAGAATCACTGGTACACGCATACATAAAGAGCACCGCCAACTTCCCTTACACACACACAGGAAAGGGCACACACATGCATCATCACTGCAAGCTTTATACATAGCAAAGAATCACTGGTAAACGCATACATAAAGAGCACCGCCAACTTACCTCACACACACAGGAAAGGGCACATACATGCATCATCACTGCAAGCTTTATACATAGCAAAGAATCACTGGTACACGCATACATAAAGAGCACCACCAACTTCCCTCACACACACAAACAGGAAAGGGCACACACATGCATCATCACTGCAAGCTTTATACATAGCAAAGAAATACTGGTACACGCATACATAAAGAGCACCGCCAACTTCCCTCACATACACACACACAGGAAAGGGCACACACATGCATCATCACTGCAAGCTTTCTACATAGCAAAGAATCACTGGTACACGCATACATAAAGAGCACCGCCAACTTCCCTCACACACACACACAGGAAAAGGCACACACATGCATCATCACTGCAAGCTTTATACATAGCAAAGAATCTCTGGTACACGCATACATAAAGAGCACCGCCAACTTCCCTCACACACACACACAGGAAAGGGCACACACATGCATCATCACTGCAAGCTTTATACATAGCAAAGAATCTCTGCTACACGCATACATAAAGAGCACCGCCAACTTCCCTCACACACACACAGGAAAGGGCACACACATGCATCATCACTGCAAGTTTATACATAGCAAAGAATCACTGGTACACGCATACGTAAAGAGCACCGCCAACTTCCCTCACACACAGGAAAGGGCACACACGTGCCTCATCACTGCAAGCTTTATACATAGCAAAGAATCACTGGTACACGCATACATAAAGAGCATAGGCAACTTCCCTCACACACACACAGGAAAGGGCACACACATGCATCATCACTGCACGCTTTATACATAGCAAAGAATCACTGGTACACGCATACATAAAGAGCACCGCCAACTTCCCTCACACACACACAGGAAAGGGCACACACATGCATCATCACTGCAAGATTTATACATAGCAAAGAATCAATGGTATACACATACATAAAGAGCACCGCCAACTTCCCCCACACACACACACAGGAAAGGGCACACACATGCATCATCACTGCAAGCTTTATACATAGCAAAGAACCACTGGTACACGCATACATAAAGAGCACCGCCAACTTCCCTCACACACACACACAGGAAAGGGCACATACATGCATCATCACTGCAAGCTTTATACATAGCAAAGAATCACTGGTACACGCATACATAAAGAGCACTGCCAACTTCCCTTACACACACACAGGAAAGGGCACACACATGCATCATCACTGCAAGCTTTATACATAGCAAAGAATCACTGGTACACGCATACATAAAGAGCACCGCCAACTTCCCTTACACACACACAGGAAAGGGCACACACATGCATCATCACTGCAAGCTTTATACATAGCAAAGAATCACTGGTAAACGCCTACATAAAGAGCACCGCCAATTTACCTCACACACACAGGAAAGGGCACATACATGCATCATCACTGCAAGCTTTATACATAGCAAAGAATCACTGGTACACGCATACATAAAGAGCACCACCAACTTCCCTCACACACACAAACAGGAAAGGGCACACACATGCATCATCACTGCAAGCTTTATACATAGCAAAGAAATACTGGTACACGCATACATAAAGAGCACCGCCAACTTCCCTCACATACACACACACACAGGAAAGGGCACACACATGCATCATCACTGCAAGCTTTCTACATAGCAAAGAATCACTGATACACGCATACATAAAGAGCACCGCCAACTTCCCTCACACACACACACAGGAAAAGGCACACACATGCATCATCACTGCAAGCTTTATACATAGCAAAGAATCTCTGGTACACGCATACATAAAGAGCACCGCCAACTTCCCTCACACACACACACACACAGGAAAGGGCACACACATGCATCATCACTGCAAGCTTTATACATAGCAAAGAATCTCTGCTACACGCATACATAAAGAGCACCGCCAACTTCCCTCACACACACACAGGAAAGGGCACACACATGCATCATCACTGCAAGCTTTATACAGAGCAAAGAATCACTGGTACACGCATACATAAAGAGCACCGCCAACTTCCCTCACACACACACAGGAAAGGGCACACACATGTATCATCACTGCAAGCATTATACATAGCAAAGAATCAATGGTACACGCATACATAAAGAGCACCGCCAACTTCCCTCACACACACACACAGGAAAGGGCACACACATGCATCATCACTGCAAGCTTTATACATAGAAAAGAATCACTGGTACACGCATACATAAAGAGCACCGCCAACTTCCCTTACACACACACAGGAAAGGGCACACACATGCATCATCACTGCAAGCTTTATACATAGCAAAGAATCACTGGTACACGCATACATAAAGAGCACCGCCAACTTCCCTCACACACACAGGAAAGGGCACATACATGCATCATCACTGCAAGCTTTATACATAGCAAAGAATCACTGGTACACGCATACATAAAGAGCACCACCAACTTCCCTCACACACACAAACAGGAAAGGGCACACACATGCATCATCACTGCAAGCTTTATACATAGCAAAGAAATACTGGTACACGCATACATAAAGAGCACCGCCAACTTCCCTCACACACACACACAGGAAAGGGCACACACATGCATCATCACTGCAAGCTTTCTACATAGCAAAGAATCACTGGTACACGCATACATAAAGAGCACCGCCAACTTCCCTCACACACACACACAGGCAAGGGCACACACATGCATCATCACTGCAAGCTTTATACATAGCAAAGAATCTCTGGTACACGCATACATAAAGAGCACCGCCAACTTCCCTCACACACACACACAGGAAAGGGAACACACATGCATCATCACTGCAAGCTTTATACATAGCAAAGAATCTCTGGTACACGCATACATAAAGAGCACCGCCAACTTCCCTCACACACACACAGGAAAGGGCACACACATGCATCATCACTGCAAGCTTTATACATAGCAAAGAATCACTGGTACACGCATACATAAAGAGCACCGCCAACTTCCCTCACACACACACAGGAAAGGGCACACACATGTATCATCACTGCAAGCTTTATACATAGCAAAGAATCACTGGTACACGCATACATAAAAAGCATGCCAACTTCCCACACACACACACACACACACACACAGGAAAGGGCACACACATGCATCATCACTGCAAGCTTTATACATAGCAAAGAATCACTGGTACACGCATACATAAAGAGCACTGCCAACTTCCCTCACACACACAGAGGAAAGGGCACAGACATGCATCATCACTGCAAGCTTTATACATAGCAAAGAATCACTGGTACACGCATACATAAAGAACACCGCCAACTTCCCTCACACACACACAGGAAAGGGCACACACATGCATCATCACTGCAAGCTTTATAGATAGCAAAGAATCACTGGTACACGCACACATAAAGAGCACCGCCAACTTCCCTCACAGACACACAGGAAAGGGCACACACATGCATCATCACTGCAAGCTTTATACATAGCAAACAATCACTGGTACACGCATACATAAAGAGCACCGCCAACTTCCCTCATACACACACAGGAAAGGGCACACACATGCATCATCACTGCAAGCTTTATACATAGCAAAGAATCACTGGTACACGCATACGTAAAGAGCACCACCAACTTCCCTCACACACACACACAGGAAAGGGCACACACATGCATCATCACTGCAAGCTTTATACATAGCAAAGAATCTCTGGTACACGCATACATAAAGAGCACCGCCAACTTCCCTCACACACACACACAGGAAAGGGCACACACATGCATCATCACTGCAAGCTTTATACATAGCAAAGAATCTCCGGTACACGCATACATAAAGAGCACCGCCAACTTCCCTCACACACACACAGGAAAGGGCACACACATGCATCATCACTGCAAGCTTTATACATAGCAAAGAATCACTGGTACACGCATACATAAAGAGCACCGCCAACTTCCCTCACACACACACACAGGAAAGGGCACACACATGTATCATCACTGCAAGCTTTATACATAGCAAAGAATCACTGGTACACGCATACATAAAAAGCACGCCAACTTCCCACACACACACACACACACACACACACACACACACACACACACACACACACACACACACACACACACACACACACACACACACACACACAGGAAAGGGCACACACATGCATCATCACTGCAAGCTTTATACATAGCAAAGAATCACTGGTACACGCATACATAAAGAGCACTGCCAACTTCCCTCACACACACAGAGGAAAGGGCACAGACATGCATCCTCACTCCAAGCTTTATACATAGCAAAGAATCACTGGTACACGCATACATAAAGAACACCGCCAACTTCCCTCACACACACACAGGAAAGGGCACACACATGCATCATCACTGCAAGCTTTATAGATAGCAAAGAATCACTGGTACACGCACACATAAAGAGCACCGCCAACTTCCCTCACAGACACACAGGAAAGGGCACACACATGCATCATCACTGCAAGCTTTATACATAGCAAAGAATCACTGGTACACGCATACATAAAGAGCACCGCCAACTTCCCTCATACACACACAGGAAAGGGCACACACATGCATCATCACTGCAAGCTTTATACATAGCAAAGAATCACTGGTACACGCATACGTAAAGAGCACCGCCAACTTCCCTCACACACAGGAAAGGGCACACACATGCCTCATCATTGCAAGCTTTATACATAGCAAAGAATCACTGGTACACACATACATAAAGAGCACCGCCAACATCCCTCACACACACACAGGAAAGGGGACACACATGCATCATCACTGCACGCTTTATACATAGCAAAGAATCACTGGTACACGCATACATAAAGAGCACCGCCAACTTCCCTCACACACACACAGGAAAGGGCACACACATGCATCGGCACTGCAAGCTTTATACATAGCAAAGAATCACTGGTACACGCATACATAAAGAGCACCGCCAACTTCCCTCACACACACACAGGAAAGGGCACACACATGCATCATCATTGCAAGCTTTACACATAGCAAAGAATCACTGGT
Organism: Ambystoma mexicanum; assembly: GCF_040938575.1. NCBI lineage: Eukaryota > Metazoa > Chordata > Amphibia > Caudata > Ambystomatidae > Ambystoma > Ambystoma mexicanum. Next base: position 203,425,387 of record NC_090938.1, read on the forward strand.
ACACGCATACATAAAGAGCACCGCCAACTTCCCTCACACACACACACACAGGAAAGGGCACACACATGCATCATCACTGCAAGCTTTATACATAGCAAAGAATCACTGGTACACGCATACATAAAGAGCACCGCCAACTTCCCTTACACACACACAGGAAAGGGCACACACATGCATCATCACTGCAAGCTTTATACATAGCAAAGGATCACTGGTACACGCATACATAAAGAGCACCGCCAACTTCCCTCACACACACAGGAAAGGGCACATACATGCATCATCATTGCAAGCTTTATACATAGCAAAGAATCACTGGTACACACATACATAAAGAGCACCGCCAATTTCCCTCACACACACACACAGGAAAGGGGACACACATGCATCATCACGGCAAGCTTTATACATAGCAAAGAATCACTGGTACACGCATACATAAAAAGCACGCCAACTTCCCACACACACACACACACACACACACACACTCACACACACACACACACACACACACACACACACAGGAAAGGGCACACACATGCATCATCACTGCAAGCTTTACACATAGCAAAGAATCACTGGTACACGCATACATAAAGAGCACTGCCAACTTCCCTCACACACACAGAGGAAAGGGCACAGACATGCATCATCACTCCAAGCTTTATACATAGCAAAGAATCACTGGTACACGCATACATAAAGAACACCGCCAACTTCCCTCACACACACACAGGAAAGGGCACACACATGCATCATCACTGCAAGCTTTATAGATAGCAAAGAATCACTGGTACACGCATACGTAAAGAGCACCGCCAACTTCCCTCACACACAGGAAAGGGCACACACATGCCTCATCATTGCAAGCTTTATACATAGCAAAGAATCACTGGTACAAACATACATAAAGAGCACCGCCAACATCCCTCACTGCAAGCTTTATACATAGCAAAGAATCACTGGTACACACATACATAAAGAGCACCGCCAACTTGCCTCACACACACACACAGGAAAGGGGACACACATGCATCATCACTGCAAGCTTTATACATAGCAAAGAATCACTGGTACACACATACATAAAGAGCACCGCCAACTTGCCTCACACACACACACAGGAAAGGGGACACACATGCATCATCACGGCAAGCTTTATACATAGCAAAGAATCACTGGTACACGCACACATAAAGAGCACCGCCAACTTCCCTCACAGATACACAGGAAAGGGCCCACACATGCATCATCACTGCAAGCTTTATACATAGCAAAGAATCACTGGTACACGCATACATAAAGAGCACCGCCAACATCCCTCACACACACACAGGAAAGGGCACACACATGCATCATCACTGCAAGCTTTATAGATAGCAAAGAATCACTGGTACACGCATACGTAAAGAGCACCGCCAACTTCCCTCACACACAGGAAAGGGCACACACATGCCTCATCATTGCAAGCTTTATACATAGCAAAGAATCACTGGTACACACATACATAAAGAGCACCGCCAACATCCCTCACACACACACAGGAAAGGGGACACACATGCATCATCACTGCACGCTTTATACATAGCAAAGAATCACTGGTACACGCATACATAAAGAGCACCGCCAACTTCCCTCACACACACACAGGAAAGGGCACACACATGCATCAGCACTGCAAGCTTTATACATAGCAAAGAATCACTGGTACACGCATACATAAAGAGCACCGCCAACTTCCCTCACACACACACACAGGAAAGGGCACACACATGTATCATCACTGCAAGCTTTATACATAGCAAAGAATCACTGGTACACGCATACATAAAAAGCACGCCAACTTCCCACACACACACACACACACACACACACACAGGAAAGGGCACACACATGCATCATCACTGCAAGCTTTATACATAGCAAAGAATCACTGGTACACGCATACATAAAGAGCACTGCCAACTTCCCTCACACACACAGAGGAAAGGGCACAGACATGCATCCTCACTCCAAGCTTTATACATAGCAAAGAATCACTGGTACACGCATACATAAAGAACACCGCCAACTTCCCTCACACACACACAGGAAAGGGCACACACATGCATCATCACTGCAAGCTTTAGAGATCGCAAAGAATCACTGGTACACGCACACATAAAGAGCACCGCCAACTTCCCTCACAGACACACAGGAAAGGGCACACACATGCATCATCACTGCAAGCTTTATACATAGCAAAGAATCACTGGTACACGCATACATAAAGAGCACCGCCAACTTCCCTCATACACACACAGGAAAGGGCACACACATGCATCATCACTGCAAGCTTTATACATAGCAAAGAATCACTGGTACACGCATACGTAAAGAGCACCGCCAACTTCCCTCACACACAGGAAAGGGCACACACATGCCTCATCATTGCAAGCTTTATACATAGCAAAGAATCACTGGTACACACATACATAAAGAGCACCGCCAACATCCCTCACACACACACAGGAAAGGGGACACACATGCATCATCACTGCACGCTTTGTACATAGCAAAGAATCACTGGTACACGCATACATAAAGAGCACCGCCAACTTCCCTCACACACACACAGGAAAGGGCACACACATGCATCAGCACTGCAAGCTTTATACATAGCAAAGAATCACTGGTACACGCATACATAAAGAGCACCGCCAACTTCCCTCACACACACACACAGGAAAGGGCACACACATGCATCATCATTGCAAGCTTTACACATAGCAAAGAATCACTGGTACACGCATACATAAAGAGCACCGCCAACTTCCCTCACACACACACACACACACAGGAAAGGGCACACACATGCATCATCACTGCAAGCTTTATACATAGCAAAGAATCACTGGTACACGCATACATAAAGAGCACCGCCAACTTCCCTTACACACACACAGGAAAGGGCACACACATGCATCATCACTGCAAGCTTTATACATAGCAAAGGATCACTGGTACACGCATACATAAAGAGCACCGCCAACTTCCCTCACACACACAGGAAAGGGCACATACATGCATCATCATTGCAAGCTTTATACATAGCAAAGAATCACTGGTACACACATACATAAAGAGCACCGCCAATTTCCCTCACACACACACACAGGAAAGGGGACACACATGCATCATCACGGCAAGCTTTATACATAGCAAAGAATCACTGGTACACGCATACATAAAAAGCACGCCAACTTCCCACACACACACACACACACACACACACACACACACACACACACACACACACACACACACACACACACACACAGGAAAGGGCACACACATGCATCATCACTGCAAGCTTTATACATAGCAAAGAATCACTGGTACACGCATACATAAAGAGCACTGCCAACTTCCCTCACACACACAGAGGAAAGGGCACAGACATGCATCATCACTCCAAGCTTTATACATAGCAAAGAATCACTGGTACACGCATACATAAAGAACACCGCCAACTTCCCTCACACACACACAGGAAAGGGCACACACATGCATCATCACTGCAAGCTTTATAGATAGCAAAGAATCACTGGTACACGCATACGTAAAGAGCACCGCCAACTTCCCTCACACACAGGAAAGGGCACACACATGCCTCATCATTGCAAGCTTTATACATAGCAAAGAATCACTGGTACAAACATACATAAAGAGCACCGCCAACATCCCTCACACACACACAGGAAAGGGGACACACATGCATCATCACTGCAAGCTTTATACATAGCAAAGAATCACTGGTACACACATACATAAAGAGCACCGCCAACTTGCCTCACACACACACACAGGAAAGGGGACACACATGCATCATCACGGCAAGCTTTATACATAGCAAAGAATCACTGGTACACGCACACATAAAGAGCACCGCCAACTTCCCTCACAGACACACAGGAAAGGGCCCACACATGCATCATCACTGCAAGCTTTATACATAGCAAAGAATCACTGGTACACGCATACATAAAGAGCACCGCCAACATCCCTCACACACACACAGGAAAGGGCACACACATGCATCATCACTGCAAGCTTTATAGATAGCAAAGAATCACTGGTACACGCATACGTAAAGAGCACCGCCAACTTCCCTCACACACAGGAAAGGGCACACACATGCCTCATCATTGCAAGCTTTATACATAGCAAAGAATCACTGGTACACACATACATAAAGAGCACCGCCAACATCCCTCACACACACACAGGAAAGGGGACACACATGCATCATCACTGCACGCTTTATACATAGCAAAGAATCACTGGTACACGCATACATAAAGAGCACCGCCAACTTCCCTCACACACACACAGGAAAGGGCACACACATGCATCAGCACTGCAAGCTTTATACATAGCAAAGAATCACTGGTACACGCATACATAAAGAGCACCGCCAACTTCCCTCACACACACACACAGGAAAGGGCACACACATGCATCATCATTGCAAGCTTTACACATAGCAAAGAATCACTGGTACACGCATACATAAAGAGCACCGCCAACTTCCCTCACACACACACACAGGAAAGGGCACACACATGCATCATCACTGCAAGCTTTATACATAGCAAAGAATCACTGGTACACGCATACATAAAGAGCACCGCCAACTTCCCTTACACACACACACAGGAAAGGGCACACACATGCATCATCACTGCAAGCTTTATACATAGCAAAGGATCACTGGTACACGCATACATAAAGAGCACCGCCAACTTCCCTCACACACACAGGAAAGGGCACATACATGCATCATCACTGCAAGCTTTATACATAGCAAAGAATCACTGGTACACACATACATAAAGAGCACCGCCAATTTCCCTCACACACACACACAGGAAAGGGGACACACATGCATCATCACTGCAAGCTTTATACATAGCAAAGAATCACTGGTACACGCATACATAAAGAGCACCGCCAACTTCCCTTACACACACACAGGAAAGGGCACACACATGCATCATCACTGCAAGCTTTATACATAGCAAAGAATCACTGGTACACGCAAACATAAAGAGCACCGCCAACTTCCCTCACACACACAGGAAAGGGCACATACATGCATCATCACTGCAAGCTTTATACATAGCAAAGAATCACTGGTACACACATACATAAAGAGAACCGCCAACTTCCCTCACACACACAGGAAAGGGCACACACATGCATCATCACTGCAAGCTTTATACATAGCAAAGAATCACTGGTACACACATACATAAAGAGCACCGCCAACTTGCCTCACACACACACACAGGAAAGGGGACACACATGCATCATCACGGCAAGCTTTATACATAGCAAAGAATCACTGGTACACGCATACATAAAGAGCACCGCCAACTTCCCTTACACACACACAGGAAAGGGCACACACATGCATCATCACTGCAAGCTTTATACATAGCAAAGATTCACTGGTACACGCATACATAAAGAGCACCGCCAACTTCCCTCACACACACAGGAAAGGGCATACACATGCATCATCACTGCAAGCTTTATACATAGCAAAGAATCACTGGTACACACATACATAAAGAGCACCGGCAACTTCCCTCACACACACACAGGAAAGGTCACACACATGCATCATCACTGCAAGCTTTACAAATAGCAAAGAATCTCTGGTTCACGCATACATAAAGAGCACCACCAACTTCCCTCACACACACACAGGAAAGGGTACACACATGCATCATCACTGCAAGCTTTACAAATAGAAAAGAATCACTGGTACACGCATACATAAAGAGCACCGCCAACTTCCCTACACACACACACACAGGAAAGAGCACACACATGCATCATCACTGCAAGCTTTATACATAGCAAAGAATCACTGGTACACACATACATAAAGAGCACCGCCAACTTCCCTCACACACACAGGAAAGGGCACACACATGCATCATCACTGCAAGCTTTATAAATAGCAAAGAATCACTGGTACACACATACATAAAGAGCACCGCCAACTTCCCTCACACACACACACAGGAAAGGGGACACACATGCATCATCACTGCAAGCTTTATACATAGCAAAGAATCACTGGTACACGCATACATAAAGAGCACCGCCAACTTCCCTTACACACACACAGGAAAGGGCACACACATGCATCATCACTGCAAGCTTTATACATAGCAAAGAATCACTGGTACACGCATACATAAAGAGCACCACCAACTTCCCTCACACACACAGGAAAGGGCACATACATGCATCATCACTGCAAGCTTTATACATAGCAAAGAATCACTGGTACACACATACATAAAGAGCACCGCCAACTTCCCTCACACACACAGGAAAGGGCACACACATGCATCATCACTGCAAGCTTTATACATAGCAAAGAATCACTGGTACACGCATACATAAAGAGCACCGCCAACTTCCCTTACACACACACAGGAAAGGGCACACACATGCATCATCACTGCAAGCTTTATACATAGCAAAGAATCACTGGTACACGCATACATAAAGAGCACCGCCAACTTCCCTCACACACACAGGAAAGGCCACATACATGCATCATCACTGCAAGCTTTATACATAGCAAAGAATCACTGGTACACACATACATAAAGAGAACCGCCAACTTCCCTCACACACACAGGAAAGGGCACACACATGCATCATCACTGCAAGCTTTATACATAGCAAAGAATCACTGGTACACACATACATAAAGAGCACCGCCAACTTGCCTCACACACACACAGGAAAGGGGACACACATGCATCATCACGGCAAGCTTTATACATAGCAAAGAATCACTGGTACACGCATACATAAAGAGCACCGCCAACTTCCCTTACACACACACAGGAAAGGGCACACACATGCATCATCACTGCAAGCTTTATACATAGCAAAGATTCACTGGTACACGCATACATAAAGAGCACCGCCAACTTCCCTCACACACACAGGAAAGGGCATACACATGCATCATCACTGCAAGCTTTATACATAGCAAAGAATCACTGGTACACACATACATAAAGAGCACCGGCAACTTCCCTCACACACACACAGGAAAGGTCACACACATGCATCATCACTGCAAGCTTTACAAATAGCAAAGAATCTCTGGTTCACGCATACATAAAGAGCACCACCAACTTCCCTCACACACACACAGGAAAGGGTACACACATGCATCATCACTGCAAGCTTTGCAAATAGAAAAGAATCACTGGTACACGCATACATAAAGAGCACCATCAACTTCCCTACACACACACACACAGGAAAGAGCACACACATGCATCATCACTGCAAGCTTTATACATAGTAAAGAATCACTGGTACACACATACATAAAGAGCACCGCCAACTTCCCTCACACACACAGGAAAGGGCACACACATGCATCATCACTGCAAGCTTTATAAATAACAAAGAATCACTGGTACACACATACATAAAGAGCACCGCCAACTTCCCTCACACACACACATAGGAAAGGGGACACACATGCATCATCACTGCAAGCTTTATACATAGCAAAGAATCACTGGTACACGCATAAATAAAGAGCACCGCCAACTTCCCTTACACACACACAGGAAAGGGCACACACATGCATCATCACTGCAAGCTTTATACATAGCAAAGAATCACTGGTACACGCATACATAAATAGCACCACCAACTTCCCTCACACACAAAGGAAAGGGCACATACATGCATCATCACTGCAAGCTTTATACATAGCAAAGAATCACTGGTACACACATACATAAAGAGCACCGCCAACTTCCCTCACACACACAGGAAAGGGCACACACATGCATCATCACTGCAAGCTTTATACATAGCAAAGAATCACTGATACACACATACATAAAGAGCACCGCCAACTTCCCTCACACACACACACAGGAAAGGGGACACACATGCATCATCACTGCAAGCTTTATACATAGCAAAGAATCACTGGTACACGCATACATAAAGAGCACCGCCAACTTCCCTACACACACACAGAGGAAAGGGCACACACATGCATCATCACTGCAAGCTTTATACATAGTAAAGAATCACTGGTACACGCATACATAAAGAGCACCGCCAACTTCCCTCACACACACAGGAAAGGGCACACACATGCATCATCACTGCAAGCTTTATACATAGCAAAGAATCACTGGTACACACATACATAAAGAGCACCGGCAACTTCCCTCACACACACACATACACAGGAAAGGGCACACACATGCATCATTACTGCAAGCTTTACAAATAGCAAAGAATCTCTGGTACACGCATACATAAAGAGCACCGCCAACTTCCCTCACACACACACAGGAAAGGGGACACACATGCATCATCACTGCAAGCTTTACAAATAGCAAAGAATCACTGGTACACGCATACATAAAGAGCACCGCCAACTTCCCTACACACACACACACGAAAGGGCACACACATGCATCATCACTGCAAGCTTTATACATAGCAAAGAATCACTGGTACACGCATACATAAAGAGCACCGCCAACTTCCCTCACACACACACACACACACACACACACACACACACACACACACACACACACACACACACACACACACACACACACACACACACACACACAGGAAAGGGCACACACATGCATCATCACTGCAAGCTTTATACATAGCAAAGAATCACTGGTACACGCATACATAAAGAGCACCGCCAACTTCCCTCACACACACAGGAAAGGGCACACACATGCATCATCACTGCAAGCTTTATACATAGCAAAGAATCACTGGTACACACATACATAAAGAGCACCGGCAACTTCCCTCACACACACACACACACAGGAAAGGGCACACACATGCATCATTACTGCAAGCTTTACAAATAGCAAAGAATCTCTGGTTCACGCATACATAAAGAGCACCGCCAACTTCCCTCACACACACAGGAAAGGGCACACACATGCATCATTACTGCAAGCTTTATACATAGCAAAGAACCACTGGTACACGCATACATAAAGAGCACCGGCAACTTCCCTCACACACACACACAGGAAAGGGCACACACATGCATCATCACTGCAAGCTTTACAAATAGCAAAGAATCACTGGTACACGCATACATAAAGAGCACCGCCAACTTCCCTACATACACACACACAGGAAAGGGCCCACACATGCATCATCACTGCAAGCTTTATACATAGCAAAGAATCACTGGTACACGCATACATAAAGAGCACCGCCAACTTCCCTCACACACACAGGAAAGGGCACACACATGCATCATCACTGCAAGCTTTATACATAGCAAAGAATCACTGGTACACGCATACATAAAGAGCACCGCCAACTTCCCTTACACACACAGGAAAGGACACATACATGCATCATCACTGCAAGCTTTTTACATAGCAAAGAATCACTGGTACACACATACATAAAGAGCACCGCCAACTTCCCTCACACACACAGGAAAGGGCACACACATGCATCATCACTGCAAGCTTTATACATAGCAAAGAATCACTGGTACACACATACATAAAGAGCACCGCCAACTTCCCTCACACACACACACAGGAAAGGGGACACACATGCATCATCACTGCAAGCTTTATACATAGCAAAGAATCACTGGTACACGCATACATAAAGAGCACCGCCAACTTCCCTCACACACACAGGAAAGGGCACATACATGCATCATCAATGCAAGCTTTATACATAGCAATGAATCACTGGTACACACATACATAAAGAGCACCGCCAACTTCCCTCACACACACAGGAAAGGGCACACACATGCATCATCACTGCAATCTTTATACATAGCAAAGAATCACTGGTACACGCATACATAAAGAGCACCGCCAACTTCCCTCACACACACACACACAGGAAAGGGGACACACATGCATCATCACTGCAAGCTTTATACATAGCAAAGAATCACTGGTACACGCATACATAAAGAGCACCGCCAACTTCCCTACACACACACACACACAGGAAAGGGCACACACATGCATCCTCACTGCAAGCTTTATATATAGCAAAGAATCACTGGTTCACGCATACATAAAGAGCACCGCCAACTTCCCTCACACAAACAGGAAAGGGCACACACATGCATCATCACTGCAAGCTTTATACATAGCAAAGAATCGCTGGTACACACATACATAAAGAGCACCGGCAACTTCCCTCACACACACAGACACACAGGAAAGGGCACACACATGCATCATTACTGCAAGCTTTACAAATAGCAAAGAATCTCTGGTTCACGCATACATAAAGAGCACCGCCATCTTCCCTCACACACACACAGGAAAGGGGACACACATGCATCATCACTGCAAGCTTTACAAATAGCAAAGAATCACTGGTACACGCATATATAAAGAGCACCGCCAACTTCCCTACACACACACACAGAGGAAAGGGCACACACATGCATCATCATTGCAAGCTTTATACATAGCAAAGAATCACTGGTACACGCATACATAAAGAGCACCGCCAACTTCCCTCACACACACACACACACACACACACACACACACACACACACAGGAAAGGGCACACACATGCATCATCACTGCAAGCTTTATACATAGCAAAGAATCACTGGTACACGCATACATAAAGAGCACCGCCAACTTCCCTCACACACACAGGAAAGGGCACACACATGCATCATCACTGCAAGCTTTATACATAGCAAAGAATCACTGGTACACACATACATAAAGAGCACCGGCAACTTCCCTCACACACACACACACACAGGAAAGGGCACACACATGCATCATTACTGCAAGCTTTACAAATAGCAAAGAATCTCTGGTTCACGCATACATAAAGAGCACCGCCAACTTCCCTACACACACACACAGGAAAGGGCACACACATGCATCATCACTGCAAGCTTTATACATAGCAAAGAATCACTGGTACACGCATACATAAAGAGCACCGCCAACTTCCCTCACACACACACACACACACACACACACACACAGGAAAGGGCACACACATGCATCATCACTGCAAGCTTTATACATAGCAAAGAATCACTGGTACACGCATACATAAAGAGCACCGCCAACTTCCCTCACACACACAGGAAAGGGCACACACATGCATCATCACTGCAAGCTTTATACATAGCAAAGAATCACTGGTACACACATACATAAAGAGCACCGGCAACTTCCCTCACACACACACACACACAGGAAAGGGCACACACATGCATCATTACTGCAAGCTTTACAAATAGCAAAGAATCTCTGGTTCACGCATACATAAAGAGCACCGCCAACTTCCCTCACACACACAGGAAAGGGCACACACATGCATCATTACTGCAAGCTTTATACATAGCAAAGAACCACTGGTACACGCATACATAAAGAGCACCGGCAACTTCCCTCACACACACACACAGGAAAGGGCACACACATGCATCATCACTGCAAGCTTTACAAATAGCAAAGAATCACTGGTACACGCATACATAAAGAGCACCGCCAACTTCCCTACATACACACACACAGGAAAGGGCACACACATGCATCATCACTGCAAGCTTTATACATAGCAAAGAATCACTGGTACACGCATACATAAAGAGCACCGCCAACTTCCCTCACACACACACACACACACACACACACACACACACACACACACACACACACACACAGGAAAGGGCACACACATGCATCATCACTGCAAGCTTTATACATAGCAAAGAATCACTGGTACACGCATACATAAAGAGCACCGCCAACTTCCCTCACACACACAGGAAAGGGCACACACATGCATCATCACTGCAAGCTTTATACATAGCAAAGAATCACTGGTACACACATACATAAAGAGCACCGGCAACTTCCCTCACACACACACACACACAGGAAAGGGCACACACATGCATCATTACTGCAAGCTTTACAAATAGCAAAGAATCTCTGGTTCACGCATACATAAAGAGCACCGCCAACTTCCCTCACACACACAGGAAAGGGCACACACATGCATCATTACTGCAAGCTTTATACATAGCAAAGAACCACTGGTACACGCATACATAAAGAGCACCGGCAACTACCCTCACACACACACACAGGAAAGGGCACACACATGCATCATCACTGCAAGCTTTACAAATAGCAAAGAATCACTGGTACACGCATACATAAAGAGCACCGCCAACTTCCCTACATACACACACACAGGAAAGGGCACACACATGCATCATCACTGCAAGCTTTATACATAGCAAAGAATCACTGGTACACGCATACATAAAGAGCACCGCCAACTTCCCTCACACACACAGGAAAGGGCACACACATGCATCATCACTGCAAGCTTTATACATAGCAAAGAATCACTGGTACACGCATACATAAAGAGCACCGCCAACTTCCCTTACACACACAGGAAAGGACACATACATGCATCATCACTGCAAGCTTTATACATAGCAAAGAATCACTGGTACACACATACATAAAGAGCACCGCCAACTTCCCTCACACACACAGGAAAGGGCACACACATGCATCATCACTGCAAGCTTTATACATAGCAAAGAATCACTGGTACACACATACATAAAGAGCACCGCCAACTTCCCTCACACACACACACAGGAAAGGGGACACACATGCATCATCACTGCAAGCTTTATACATAGCAAAGAATCACTGGTACACGCATACATAAAGAGCACCGCCAACTTCCCTCACACACACAGGAAAGGGCACATACATGCATCATCAATGCAAGCTTTATACATAGCAATGAATCACTGGTACACACATACATAAAGAGCACCGCCAACTTCCCTCACACACACAGGAAAGGGCACACACATGCATCATCACTGCAATCTTTATACATAGCAAAGAATCACTGGTACACGCATACATAAAGAGCACCGCCAACTTCCCTCACACACACACACACAGGAAAGGGGACACACATGCATCATCACTGCAAGCTTTATACATAGCAAAGAATCACTGGTACACGCATACATAAAGAGCACCGCCAACTTCCCTACACACACACACACACAGGAAAGGGCACACACATGCATCCTCACTGCAAGCTTTATATATAGCAAAGAATCACTGGTTCACGCATACATAAAGAGCACCGCCAACTTCCCTCACACACACAGGAAAGGGCACACACATGCATCATCACTGCAAGCTTTATACATAGCAAAGAATCGCTGGTACACACATACATAAAGAGCACCGGCAACTTCCCTCACACACACAGACACACAGGAAAGGGCACACACATGCATCATTACTGCAAGCTTTACAAATAGCAAAGAATCTCTGGTTCACGCATACATAAAGAGCACCGCCATCTTCCCTCACACACACACAGGAAAGGGGACACACATGCATCATCACTGCAAGCTTTACAAATAGCAAAGAATCACTGGTACACGCATACATAAAGAGCACCGCCAACTTCCCTACACACACACACAGAGGAAAGGGCACACACATGCATCATCATTGCAAGCTTTATACATAGCAAAGAATCACTGGTACACGCATACATAAAGAGCACCGCCAACTTCCCTCACACACACACACACACACACACACACACACAGGAAAGGGCACACACATGCATCATCACTGCAAGCTTTATACATAGCAAAGAATCACTGGTACACGCATACATAAAGAGCACCGCCAACTTCCCTCACACACACAGGAAAGGGCACACACATGCATCATCACTGCAAGCTTTATACATAGCAAAGAATCACTGGTACACACATACATAAAGAGCACCGGCAACTTCCCTCACACACACACACACACAGGAAAGGGCACACACATGCATCATTACTGCAAGCTTTACAAATAGCAAAGAATCTCTGGTTCACGCATACATAAAGAGCACCGCCAACTTCCCTACACACACACAGAGGAAAGGGCACACACATGCATCATCACTGCAAGCTTTATACATAGTAAAGAATCACTGGTACACGCATACATAAAGAGCACCGCCAACTTCCCTCACACACACAGGAAAGGGCACACACATGCATCATCACTGCAAGCTTTATACATAGCAAAGAATCACTGGTACACACATACATAAAGAGCACCGGCAACTTCCCTCACACACACACATACACAGGAAAGGGCACACACATGCATCATTACTGCAAGCTTTACAAATAGCAAAGAATCTCTGGTACACGCATACATAAAGAGCACCGCCAACTTCCCTCACACACACACAGGAAAGGGGACACACATGCATCATCACTGCAAGCTTTACAAATAGCAAAGAATCACTGGTACACGCATACATAAAGAGCACCGCCAACTTCCCTACACACACACACACGAAAGGGCACACACATGCATCATCACTGCAAGCTTTATACATAGCAAAGAATCACTGGTACACGCATACATAAAGAGCACCGCCAACTTCCCTCACACACACACACACACACACACACACACACACACACACACACACACACACACACACAGGAAAGGGCACACACATGCATCATCACTGCAAGCTTTATACATAGCAAAGAATCACTGGTACACGCATACATAAAGAGCACCGCCAACTTCCCTCACACACACAGGAAAGGGCACACACATGCATCATCACTGCAAGCTTTATACATAGCAAAGAATCACTGGTACACACATACATAAAGAGCACCGGCAACTTCCCTCACACACACACACACACAGGAAAGGGCACACACATGCATCATTACTGCAAGCTTTACAAATAGCAAAGAATCTCTGGTTCACGCATACATAAAGAGCACCGCCAACTTCCCTCACACACACAGGAAAGGGCACACACATGCATCATTACTGCAAGCTTTATACATAGCAAAGAACCACTGGTACACGCATACATAAAGAGCACCGGCAACTTCCCTCACACACACACACAGGAAAGGGCACACACATGCATCATCACTGCAAGCTTTATACATAGCAATGAATCACTGGTACACACATACATAAAGAGCACCGCCAACTTCCCTCACACACACAGGAAAGGGCACACACATGCATCATCACTGCAATCTTTATACATAGCAAAGAATCACTGGTACACGCATACATAAAGAGCACCGCCAACTTCCCTCACACACACACACACAGGAAAGGGGACACACATGCATCATCACTGCAAGCTTTATACATAGCAAAGAATCACTGGTACACGCATACATAAAGAGCACCGCCAACTTCCCTACACACACACACACACAGGAAAGGGCACACACATGCATCCTCACTGCAAGCTTTATATATAGCAAAGAATCACTGGTTCACGCATACATAAAGAGCACCGCCAACTTCCCTCACACACACAGGAAAGGGCACACACATGCATCATCACTGCAAGCTTTATACATAGCAAAGAATCGCTGGTACACACATACATAAAGAGCACCGGCAACTTCCCTCACACACACAGACACACAGGAAAGGGCACACACATGCATCATTACTGCAAGCTTTACAAATAGCAAAGAATCTCTGGTTCACGCATACATAAAGAGCACCGCCATCTTCCCTCACACACACACAGGAAAGGGGACACACATGCATCATCACTGCAAGCTTTACAAATAGCAAAGAATCACTGGTACACGCATACATAAAGAGCACCGCCAACTTCCCTACACACACACACAGAGGAAAGGGCACACACATGCATCATCATTGCAAGCTTTATACATAGCAAAGAATCACTGGTACACGCATACATAAAGAGCACCGCCAACTTCCCTCACACACACAGGAAAGGGCACACACATGCATCATCACTGCAAGCTTTATACATAGCAAAGAATCACTGGTACACACATACATAAAGAGCACCGGCAACTTCCCTCACACACACACACACACAGGAAAGGGCACACACATGCATCATTACTGCAAGCTTTACAAATAGCAAAGAATCTCTGGTTCACGCATACATAAAGAGCACCGCCAACTTCCCTACACACACACACAGGAAAGGGCACACACATGCATCATCACTGCAAGCTTTATACATAGCAAAGAATCACTGGTACACGCATACATAAAGAGCACCGCCAACTTCCCTAACACACATACACACACACACACACACACACACACACACACAGGAAAGGGCACACACATGCATCATCACTGCAAGCTTTATACATAGCAAAGAATCACTGGTACACGCATACATAAAGAGCACCGCCAACTTCCCTACACACACACACACGAAAGGGCACACACATGCATCATCACTGCAAGCTTTATACATAGCAAAGAATCACTGGTACACGCATACATAAAGAGCACCGCCAACTTCCCTCACACACACACACACACACTCACACACACACACACACACACACACACACACACACACACACACACACACACACACACACAGGAAAGGGCACACACATGCATCATCACTGCAAGCTTTATACATAGCAAAGAATCACTGGTACACGCATACATAAAGAGCACCGCCAACTTCCCTCACACACACAGGAAAGGGCACACACATGCATCATCACTGCAAGCTTTATACATAGCAAAGAATCACTGGTACACACATACATAAAGAGCACCGGCAACTTCCCTCACACACACACACACACAGGAAAGGGCACACACATGCATCATTACTGCAAGCTTTACAAATAGCAAAGAATCTCTGGTTCACGCATACATAAAGAGCACCGCCAACTTCCCTCACACACACAGGAAAGGGCACACACATGCATCATTACTGCAAGCTTTATACATAGCAAAGAACCACTGGTACACGCATACATAAAGAGCACCGGCAACTTCCCTCACACACACACACAGGAAAGGGCACACACATGCATCATCACTGCAAGCTTTACAAATAGCAAAGAATCACTGGTACACGCATACATAAAGAGCACCGCCAACTTCCCTACATACACACACACAGGAAAGGGCACACACATGCATCATCACTGCAAGCTTTATACATAGCAAAGAATCACTGGTACACGCATACATAAAGAGCACCGCCAACTTCCCTCACACACACACACACACACACACACACACACACACACACACACACACAGGAAAGGGCACACACATGCATCATCACTGCAAGCTTTATACATAGCAAAGAATCACTGGTACACGCATACATAAAGAGCACCGCCAACTTCCCTCACACACACAGGAAAGGGCACACACATGCATCATCACTGCAAGCTTTATACATAGCAAAGAATCACTGGTACACACATACATAAAGAGCACCGGCAACTTCCCTCACACACACACACACACAGGAAAGGGCACACACATGCATCATTACTGCAAGCTTTACAAATAGCAAAGAATCTCTGGTTCACGCATACATAAAGAGCACCGCCAACTTCCCTCACACACACAGGAAAGGGCACACACATGCATCATTACTGCAAGCTTTATACATAGCAAAGAACCACTGGTACACGCATACATAAAGAGCACCGGCAACTTCCCTCACACACACACACAGGAAAGGGCACACACATGCATCATCACTGCAAGCTTTACAAATAGCAAAGAATCACTGGTACACGCATACATAAAGAGCACCGCCAACTTCCCTACATACACACACACAGGAAAGGGCACACACATGCATCATCACTGCAAGCTTTATACATAGCAAAGAATCACTGGTACACGCATACATAAAGAGCACCGCCAACTTCCCTCACACACACAGGAAAGGGCACACACATGCATCATCACTGCAAGCTTTATACATAGCAAAGAATCACTGGTACACGCATACATAAAGAGCACCGCCAACTTCCCTTACACACACAGGAAAGGACACATACATGCATCATCACTGCAAGCTTTATACATAGCAAAGAATCACTGGTACACACATACATAAAGAGCACCGCCAACTTCCCTCACACACACAGGAAAGGGCACACACATGCATCATCACTGCAAGCTTTATACATAGCAAAGAATCACTGGTACACACATACATAAAGAGCACCGCCAACTTCCCTCACACACACACACAGGAAAGGGGACACACATGCATCATCACTGCAAGCTTTATACATAGCAAAGAATCACTGGTACACGCATACATAAAGAGCACCGCCAACTTCCCTCACACACACAGGAAAGGGCACATACATGCATCATCAATTCAAGCTTTATACATAGCAATGAATCACTGGTACACACATACATAAAGAGCACCGCCAACTTCCCTCACACACACAGGAAAGGGCACACACATGCATCATCACTGCAATCTTTATACATAGCAAAGAATCACTGGTACACGCATACATAAAGAGCACCGCCAACTTCCCTCACACACACACACACAGGAAAGGGGACACACATGCATCATCACTGCAAGCTTTATACATAGCAAAGAATCACTGGTACACGCATACATAAAGAGCACCGCCAACTTCCCTACACACACACACACACAGGAAAGGGCACACACATGCATCCTCACTGCAAGCTTTATATATAGCAAAGAATCACTGGTTCACGCATACATAAAGAGCACCGCCAACTTCCCTCACACACACAGGAAAGGGCACACACATGCATCATCACTGCAAGCTTTATACATAGCAAAGAATCGCTGGTACACACATACATAAAGAGCACCGGCAACTTCCCTCACACACACAGACACACAGGAAAGGGCACACACATGCATCATTACTGCAAGCTTTACAAATAGCAAAGAATCTCTGGTTCACGCATACATAAAGAGCACCGCCATCTTCCCTCACACACACACAGGGAAGGGGACACACATGCATCATCACTGCAAGCTTTACAAATAGCAAAGAATCACTGGTACACGCATACATAAAGAGCACCGCCAACTTCCCTACACACACACACAGAGGAAAGGGCACACACATGCATCATCATTGCAAGCTTTATACATAGCAAAGAATCACTGGTACACGCATACATAAAGAGCACCGCCAACTTCCCTCACACACACACACACACACACACACACACACACACACACACACAGGAAAGGGCACACACATGCATCATCACTGCAAGCTTTATACATAGCAAAGAATCACTGGTACACGCATACATAAAGAGCACCGCCAACTTCCCTCACACACACAGGAAAGGGCACACACATGCATCATCACTGCAAGCTTTATACATAGCAAAGAATCACTGGTACACACATACATAAAGAGCACCGGCAACTTCCCTCACACACACACACACACAGGAAAGGGCACACACATGCATCATTACTGCAAGCTTTACAAATAGCAAAGAATCTCTGGTTCACGCATACATAAAGAGCACCGCCAACTTCCCTACACACACACACAGGAAAGGGCACACACATGCATCATCACTGCAAGCTTTATACATAGCAAAGAATCACTGGTACACGCATACATAAAGAGCACCGCCAACTTCCCTCACACACACACACACACACACACACACACACACACACACACAGGAAAGGGCACACACATGCATCATCACTGCAAGCTTTATACATAGCAAAGAATCACTGGTACACGCATACATAAAGAGCACCGCCAACTTCCCTCACACACACAGGAAAGGGCACACACATGCATCATTACTGCAAGCTTTATACATAGCAAAGAACCACTGGTACACGCATACATAAAGAGCACCGGCAACTTCCCTCACACACACACACAGGAAAGGGCACACACATGCATCATCACTGCAAGTTTTACAAATAGCAAAGAATCTCTGGTTCACGCATACATAAAGAGCACCGCCAACTTCCCTCACACACACACAGGAAAGGGGACACACATGCATCATCACTGCAAGCTTTACAAATAGCAAAGAATCACTGGTACACGCATACATAAAGAGCACCGCCAACTTCCCTACATACACACACACAGGAAAGGGCACACACATGCATCATCACTGCAAGCTTTATACATAGCAAAGAATCACTGGAACATGCATACATAAAGTGCACCGCCAACTTCCCTCACACACACAGGAAAGGACACATACATGCATCATCACTGCAAGCTTTATACATAGCAAAGAATCACTGGTACACGCATACATAAAGAGCACCGCCAACTTCCCTCACACACACAGGAAAGGGCACACACATGCATCATCACTGCAAGCTTTATACATAGCAAAGAATCACTGGTACACGCATACATAAAGAGCACCGCCAACTTCCCTTACACACACAGGAAAGGACACATACATGCATCATCACTGCAAGCTTTATACATAGCAAAGAATCACTGGTACACACATACATAAATAGCACCGCCAACTTCCCTCACACACACAGGAAAGGGCACACACATGCATCATCACTGCAAGCTTTATACATAGCAAAGAATCACTGGTACACACATACATAAAGAGCACCGCCAACTTCCCTCACACACACACACAGGAAAGGGGACACACATGCATCATCACTGCAAGCTTTATACATAGCAAAGAATCACTGGTACACGCATACATAAAGAACACCGCCAACTTCCCTCACACACACAGGAAAGGGCACATACATGCATCATCAATGCAAGCTTTATACATAGCAAAGAATCACTGGTACACACATACATAAAGAGCACCGCCAACTTCCCTCACACACACAGGAAAGGGCACACACATGCATCATCACTGCAATCTTTATACATAGCAAAGAATCACTGGTACACGCATACATAAGGAGCACCGCCAACTTCCCTCACACACACACACAGGAAAGGGGACACACATGCATCATCACTGCAAGCTTTATACATAGCAAAGAATCACTGGTACACGCATACATAAAGAGCACCGCCAACTTCCCTACACACACACACAGGAAAGGGCACACACATGCATCCTCACTGCAAGCTTTATATATAGCA
This sequence comes from Ambystoma mexicanum, assembly GCF_040938575.1. Lineage (NCBI taxonomy): Eukaryota > Metazoa > Chordata > Amphibia > Caudata > Ambystomatidae > Ambystoma > Ambystoma mexicanum. Next base: position 203,446,454 of record NC_090938.1, read on the forward strand.
AAGAATCACTGGTTCACGCATACATAAAGAGCACCGCCAACTTCCCTCACACACACAGGAAAGGGCACACACATGCATCATCACTGCAAGCTTTATACATAGCAAAGAATCGCTGGTACACACATACATAAAGAGCACCGGCAACTTCCCTCACACACACACAGGAAAGGGCACACACATGCATCATCACTGCAAGCTTTACAAATAGCAAAGAATCGCTGGTTCACGCATACATAAAGAGCAGCGCCAACTTCCCTCACACACACACAGGAAAGGGGACACACATGCATCATCACTGCAAGCTTTACAAATAGCAAAGAATCACTGGTACATGCATACATAAAGAGCACCGCCAACTTCCCTACACACACACACAGGAAAGGGCACACACATGCATCATCACTGCAAGCTTTATACATAGCAAAGAATCACTGGTACACACATACATAAAGAGCACCGCCAACTTCCCTCACACACACACACACACACACACAGGAAAGGGCACACACATGCATCATCACTGCAAGCTTTATACATAGCAAAGAATCACTGGTACACGCATACATAAAGAGCACCACCAACTTCCCTCACACACACACACAGGAAAGGACACACACATGCATCATCACTGTAAGCTTTTTACATAGCAAAGAATCACTGGTACACGCATACATAAAGAGCACCACCAACTTCCCTCACACACACACACAGGAAAGGACACACACATGCATCATCACTGCAAGCTTTTTACATAGCAAAGAATCACTGGTACACGCATACATAAAGAGCACCGCCAACTTCCCTCACACACACACAGAGGAAAGGGGACACACATGCGTCATCACTGCAAGCTTTATACATAGCAAAGAATCACTGGTACACGCATACATAAAGAGCACCGCCAACTTCCCTCTCACACACACACAGGAAAGGGCACACACATGCATCATCACTGCAAGCTTTATACATAGCAAATAATCACTGGTACACGCATACATAAAGAGCACCGCCAACTTCCCTTACACACACACAGGAAAGGGCACACACATGCATCATCACTGCAAGCTTTATACATAACAAAGAATCACTGGTACACGCATACATAAAGAGCACCGCCAACTTCCCTCACACACACAGGAAAGGGCACATACATGCATCATCACTGCAAGCTTTATACATAGCAAAAGGGCACACACATGCATCATCACTGCAAGCTTTATACATAGCAAAGAATCACTGGTACACGCATACATAAAGAGCACCACCAACTTCCCTCACACAAACACACAGGAAAGGACACACACATACATCATCACTGTAAGCTTTTTACATAGCAAAGAATCACTGGTACACACATACATAAAGAGCACCACCAACTTCCCTCACACACACACACACAGGAAAGGACACACACATGCATCATCACTGCAAGCTTTTTACATAGCAAAGAATCACTGGTACACACATACATAAAGAGCACCGCCAACTTCCCTACACACACACACAGGAAAGGGCACACACATACATCATCACTGCAAGCTTTATACATAGCAAAGAATCACTGGTACACGCATACATAAAGAGCACCGCCAACTTCCCTCACACACACAGGAAAGGGCACACACATGCATCATCACTGCAAGCTTTATACATAGCAAAGAATCACTGGTACACACATACATAAAGAGCACCGCCAACTTCCCTCACACACACAGGAAAGGGCACACACATGCATCATCACTGCAAGCTTTATACATAGCAAAGAATCACTGGTACACACATACATAAAGAGCACCGCCAACTTCCCTCACACACACACACAGGAAAGGGGACACACATGCATCATCACTGCAAGCTTTATACATAGCAAAGAATCACTGGTACACGCATACATAAAGAGCACCGCCAACTTCCCTCACACACACAGGAAAGGGCACATACATGCATCATCAATGCAAGCTTTATACATAGCAAAGAATCACTGGTACACACATACATAAAGAGCACCGCCAACTTCCCTCACACACACAGGAAAGGGCACACACATGCATCATCACTGCAATCTTTATACATAGCAAAGAATCACTGGTACACGCATACATAAAGAGCACCGCCAACTTCCCTCACACACACACACAGGAAAGGGGACACACATGCATCATCACTGCAAGCTTTATACATAGCAAAGAATCACTGGTAAACGCATACATAAAGAGCACCGCCAACTTCCCTACACACACACACAGGAAAGGGCACACACATGCATCCTCACTGCAAGCTTTATATATAGCAAAGAATCACTGGTTCACGCATACATAAAGAGCACCGCCAACTTCCCTCACACACACAGGAAAGGGCACACACATGCATCATCACTGCAAGCTTTATACATAGCAAAGAATCGCTGGTACACACATACATAAAGAGCACCGGCAACTTCCCTCACACACACACAGGAAAGGGCACACACATGCATCATCACTGCAAGCTTTACAAATAGCAAAGAATCGCTGGTTCACGCATACATAAAGAGCAGCGCCAACTTCCCTCACACACACACAGGAAAGGGAACACACATGCATCATCACTGCAAGCTTTACAAATAGCAAAGAATCACTGGTACATGCATACATAAAGAGCATCGCCAATTTCCCTACACACACACACAGGAAAGGGCACACACATGCATCATCACTGCAAGCTTTATACATAGCAAAGAATCACTGGTACACACATACATAAAGAGCACCGCCAACTTCCCTCACACACACACACACACACGCACACAGGAAAGGGCACACACATGCATCATCACTGCAAGCTTTATACATAGCAAAGAATCACTGGTACACGCATACATAAAGAGCACCACCAACTTCCCTCACACACACACACAGGAAAGGACACACACATGCATCATCACTGTAAGCTTTTTACATAGCAAAGAATCACTGGTACACGCATACATAAAGAGCACCACCAACTTCCCTCACACACACACACAGGAAAGGACACACACATGCATCATCACTGCAAGCTTTTTACATAGCAAAGAATCACTGGTACACGCATACATAAAGAGCACCGCCAACTTCCCTCACACACACACAGAGGAAAGGGGACACACATGCGTCATCACTGCAAGCTTTATACATAGCAAAGAATCACTGGTACACGCATACATAAAGAGCACCGCCAACTTCCCTCACACACACACCCTGGAAAGGGCACACACATGCATCATCACTGCAAGCTTTATACATAGCAAATAATCACTGGTACACGCATACATAAAGAGCACCGCCAACTTCCCTTACACACACACAGGAAAGGGCACACACATGCATCATCACTGCAAGCTTTATACATAACAAAGAATCACTGGTACACGCATACATAAAGAGCACCGCCAACTTCCCTCACACACACAGGAAAGGGCACATACATGCATCATCACTGCAAGCTTTATACATAGCAAAGAATCACTGGTACACAAATACATAAAGAGCACCGTCAACTTCCCTCACACACACAGGAAAGGGCACACACATGCATCATCACTGCAAGCTTTATACATAGCAAAGAATCACTGGTACACGCATACATAAAGAGTACCGCCAACTTCCCACACACACACACACACACACACACACATACACACACACACACACACACACACACACACACACACACACACAGACACACACACACACAGACACACACACACACACACACACACACACACACACACAGGAAAGGGCACACACATGCATCATCACTGCAAGCTTTATACATAGCAAAGAATCACAGGTACACACATGTTATGTTATGTTATGTTACTTTGCATTTATATAGCGCCTTATATACCATTGGTATGGTCTGAAGGCGCTGGTAGGTTGAACGCCCTTGGGAACCGAAGTTCAAGTCAGTAGAGAGAGTAGAGGGAGACAAAGGTGCGTGTGAGCACCGGATATGTGTGCAGCTGGAGTGGCATTCGTGTAATAGCTGCTTCTTAGCGGTAGGTGTGGTGGTTGAGAGGTCAATAGTATGTGTTTGTTCTGGCAGGAATTATCCAGACCGATCGTGGCTGCGTTAGGCCTGAGGAGAACGCCTGGCTGGGGGGTGAGTAACCAGCAGTGTTTAGTTAGAGTGATGGGGAGTATGAGGCAGATGTTGGTATGAGAACAGCTATACCGAATGGTGTCATAGTATCGCTGTGTTCTATTTGAGTGGTGGTGTAAAGAAGAGAGTAAGCGTGGAGATGTGAATATGGTGGTTTACTGTAGGTGCTTGAGATCGCGCCCACTCAAGTAGTTCCATGAACTTCATCCGTTCCATGTACTCCGACTGTTCCGTGCATTACGACCGTTTCAAGCACTCAGACCGTTCCTTTCAATGCTCATTCAGGCATTCCATGCGCTCCAAACCATTTCATGTACGTCCCGCCATTCTGTGCACTCCAATCCGCTCGGTGCACTCCAACCCGTTCCATGCACTCCCATCCGTTCCATGCACTCCCATCCGTTCCATGCACTCCCATCCGTTCCATGCACTCCCATCCGTTCCATGCACTTCAACCGTTTTATGAACTACTCCTTTCATTCGTTCTATCCACGTTATCATTTTTCCATGCATCATCCATACGGATAAGTCATCTTCACACTGCTCCTTTCATTCGTTCTACCCAAGTTATCCTTACTCCACGCATCAGCCATCCACATATGTCATCTTTGCACGTTCGATTCTTGCACCAACTTCACTCGTTACACCCACTTCACTAGTTCCCCCCACTTCGCCGGTTCCAAGTACATCACCCGTTCATTTGCCTACTTCATCCGTTCTACCGTTTCACCCTTTCCACGTCACTTCACTCGTCCCATCCACACACTTCACCCGTCCCATCCACGCCCTTCACCCGTCCCATCCACGCCCTTCACCCGTTCCATCCACGCCCTTCACCCGTCCCATCCACGCCCTTCACTTGTTCCATCCACATACTTCACCCGATATAGGGCATCCACTTCACCCGCTCAGCCTATATAGGGTAGATTTTCAAGACTTTGGCACAGTGACGTTATTAGGGACACTGTCAAATCCCGCTATGCCAGAGGGGTGGTGTTATATACACTTCTAGAATCAACTTTGTACCGAGAGGATATTAGGCACACATCAAAATTCAACCAAGGCACGCTCAAACGTGCCCTTTCAGACAATCTCTACACTTCTAAATTCAACTTCTAAATGTACTTCTAAATTCAACTTTCACAGGGAGGTTATTGAGCGTACTTCTTAATTCACAGAGAGGCTATTGGGCATACTTCTAAATTCACAGAGCGGCTACTGGGCACCCTTCTAGATTCAGCGAGGCTGTTGGGAATACTTCTATAATCACAGAGAGGCTATTGGGTACACTTTAAAATTCCACTTTTCACAAGGAGGCTTTTGGGGACATTTCAAAATGCAACTTTTCACAGAGAGGCTATTGGGCACACTTCTAGATTCACAGCAAGGCTATTGGGCACACTTCTAGAATCTCAGCGAGGCTATTGGGCACACTTCTAGATTCTCAGTGAGGCTATTGGGCACACTTCAAGATTCTCAGCAAAACTATTGGGTACCTTCTAGTATTCACATCGAGGCTATTGGGTACACTTTAAATTCAGCTTTTCACAAAGAGGCTAGGCTATTGGGCACATTTCTAAATTCAACTTCTAAATGTGCTTCTAAATTCCACTTTTCACAGAGAGGCTATTGGGGCCACTTCTAAATCCAACTTTTTACAAAGAGGCTATTGGGACACTTCTAAATTCAGCATTTCACAGAGAGGCTATTGGGGCCACTTCTAAATTCAACTTTTCACAAAGAGGCTATTTGGCACACTTCTAGATTCACAGCGGGCTATTGGGTACACTTTTAAATTCAGCTTTTCACAAAGAGGCTAGGCTATTGGGCACACTTCTAAATTCAACTTCTAAATGTGCTTCTAAATTCCACTTTTCACAGAGAGGCTATTAGGGCCACTTCTAAATCCAACTTTTCACAAAGAGGCTATTGGGACACTTCTAAATTCAGCATTTCACAGAGAGGCTATTGGGGCCACTTCTAAATTCAACTTTTCACAAAGAGGCTATTTCGCACACTTCTAGATTCACAGCGGGGCTATTGGGTACACTTTTAAATTCAGCTTTTCACAAAGAGGCTAGGCTATTGGGCACACTTCTAAATTCAACTTCTAAATGTGCTTCTAAATTCAACTTTTCACAGAGAGGCTATTGGGTAAACTTCTAAATTCATCTTCTAAATTCAACTTTTCACAGAGAGGCTATTGGGCATACTTCTAAATTCATCTTCTACATTCATTTCTAAATTCAACTTTCACAGAGAGGCTATTGGGCACACTTTTAAATTCAGCATTTCATAGAGAGGCTATTGGGCACACTTCTAGATTCATCTTCTAAATGCAGTTCTAAATTCAGCATTTCACAAAGAGGCTATTGGGGACACTTCTACATTCAGCATTTCACAGAGAGGCTATTGGGTACACTTCTAAATTCATCTTCTAAATGCACTTCTAAACTCAACTTTTCACAGAGAGGGTATTGGGCATACTTCTAAATTCATCTTCTAAATGCACATCTAAATTCAACTTTCACTAAGAGGCTATTGGGGACACTTCTAAATTCAAATTTTCATAGAGAGGCTATTGGGGCCACTTCTAAATTCAACTTTTCACAAAGAGGCTATTGGGACACTTCTAAATTCAACTTTCACAGAGAGGCTATTGGGTACACTTCTAAATTCATCTTCTAAATGCACTTCTAAATTCAACTTTCACAAAGAGGCTATTGGGGACACTTCTAAATTCAAATTTTCATAGAGAGGCTATTGGGCACACTTCTAAATTCATCTTCTAAATGCACTTCTAAATTCAACTTACACGAACAGGCTATTGGCTACATTTTTAAATTCAGCATTTCATAGAGAGGCTATTGGGCACACTTCAAGATTCAACTTTTCACAGAGAGGCTATTAGGCACACTTCTAAATTCATCTTTTAAATGCACTTCTAAATTCAACTTACACGAAGAGGCTATTGGGTACACTTTTAAATTCAGCATTTCACAGAGAGGGTAATGGGGCACTTCTAAATGCACTTCTAAAGTTCAGAACTCCATACTAGGGTGGCAAATGCTAACAGTCACATTTCTATCTAGATGTAACGCGAGCTAAACTTTGTGGTTCTCTCGGGGTATGGTACTAGTTAAATTATACTGCACGCAGTGTTTGCTGTCCAGCCATGAGTAGGTCTAGGCTGAAGGTCACATATGTCTCTAATAATGCATGGTGTAGGTCTGTAGCCGTCTAGGCCATTGAAAGGTAAGTTAGAGTGGCAGGAGCTTTCTGGAGTAGAGTAATTGCTCTACCCGCCACCCATGCCAGCACTTACAGTATTGTCGGTGTCTGGTGGCTTCCCCTGCTGACACCTGCGGACACATCTTGGGGCCGTCCTTTGCCTCGGGGTCCTTCGCCGCAGGGCTGCCAGGCAGAGGGCTGCCCTGGGGTGTCCTTGATGTCGGATTTGGGAACCAATCCGGATGGAGGGGGCGTGTTGGGAGGCGGGCAGAGGGGAACCAGGAAGCAGGTGGGCTGGGGAGAGGGACCACGGTCTCCAGGCCTGTGTGGTGGAGGGGACGGCTTGTCCAATCAGGGCCATTGGGAGGCGGGGATAAGGGAATCCAGGAACTGAGAAGCCCGGGGAGAGAACGCACTGCCGCCATGCACCGCGTGCTTTTTAAGGCACTGGCGCTGTTTTGGGGGGTTGTATGGGGCCATGGGGCAGAGAGGCAACTCACCTTGCCTGGGGTTTTCCAGCGAATGGCGCTGGTGCCGCGCTGTTCGCAGGTCTCCAGGCCTGTGTGGTGGAGGGGACGGCTTGTCCAATCAGGGCCATTGGGAGGCGGGGATAAGGGAATCCAGGAACTGAGAAGCCCGGGGAGAGAACGCACTGCCGCCATGCACCGCGTGCTTTTTAAGGCACTGGCGCTGTTTTGGGGGGTTGTATGGGGCCCTGGGGCAGAGAGGCAACTCACCTTGCCTGGGGTTTTCCAGCGAATGGCGCTGGTGCCGCGCTGTTCGCAGGTCTCCAGGCCTGTGTGGTGGAGGGGACGGCTTGTCCAATCAGGGCCATTGGGAGGCGGGGATAAGGGAATCCAGGAACTGAGAAGCCCGGGGAGAGAACGCACTGCCGCCATGCACCGCGTGCTTTTTAAGGCACTGGCGCTGTTTTGGGGGGGTTGTATGGGGCCATGGGGCAGAGAGGCAACTCACCTTGCCTGGGGTTTTCCAGCGAATGGCGCTGGTGCCGCGCTGTTCGCAGGTCTCCAGGCCTGTGTGGTGGAGGGGACGGCTTGTCCAATCAGGGCCATTGGGAGGCGGGGATAAGGGAATCCAGGAACTGAGAAGCCCGGGGAGAGAACGCACTGCCGCCATGCACCGCGTGCTTTTTAAGGCACTGGCGCTGTTTTGGGGGGTTGTATGGGGCCATGGGGCAGAGAGGCAACTCACCTTGCCTGGGGTTTTCCAGCGAATGGCGCTGGTGCCGCGCTGTTCGCAGGTCTCCAGGCCTGTGTGGTGGCGGGGACGGCTTGTCCAATCAGGGCCATTGGGAGGCGGGGATAAGGGAATCCAGGAACTGAGAAGCCCGGGGAGAGAACGCACTGCCGCCATGCACCGCGTGCTTTTTAAGGCACTGGCGCTGTTTTGGGGGGTTGTATGGGGCCATGGGGCAGAGAGGCAACTCACCTTGCCTGGGGTTTTCCAGCGAATGGCGCTGGTGCCGCGCTGTTCGCAGGTCTCCAGGCCTGTGTGGTGGAGGGGACGGCTTGTCCAATCAGGGCCATTGGGAGGCGGGGATAAGGGAATCCAGGAACTGAGAAGCCCGGGGAGAGAACGCACTGCCGCCATGCACCGCGTGCTTTTTAAGGCACTGGCGCTGTTTTGGGGGGTTGTATGGGGCCATGGGGCAGAGAGGCAACTCACCTTGCCTGGGGTTTTCCATACATAAAGAGCACCACCAACTTCCCTCACACAAACACACAGGAAAGGACACACACATACATCATCACTGTAAGCTTTTTACATAGCAAAGAATCACTGGTACACGCATACATAAAGAGCACCGCCAACTTCCCTCACACACACAGGAAAGGGCACACACATGCATCATCACTGCAAGCTTTACAAATAGCAAAGAATCTCTGGTACAATAATACATAAAGAGCACCACCAACTATACACACACATGTGCGTGCCAAAGGGCACACACATGCATCATCACTGCAAGCTTCACAGATAGCAACAAATCATTAGGACACCACACATAAAGACTCAGGGACAACATTTTGAGTGCATTTTGGGTCCAGAGTGCTGCACAGGCAGCCGGTGCCTTTGTGGCTGCGTTTGCAGTCTCCAGCTCAGGTGTGGAAGGGAACCAAAGGTGGTGCTGTACATTATTTATTTAATTTAATGTGTTATAGTTTTTACAAAGAAAAACTTGTCACAATATTTAATCAGAAGAAAGAAATATACATAACAATCAAGCATGTATTATTCTGTACATATAGTTGATAGTAAATGAATACATAAAATCAGAATAACCTATTAAGATTCAATTATTATTTCAGATGGGAAATAAATCAGATGTAAAGATTTTATAATCATGTACAGTCATTGTTCATTCTACGATTTTGCATCTCTCCATGGTTAATCACACAGTACTACTTTATGCCTATTGCATTCATGTAGGCATACATTTTATTTATCTCCTTCACACTTGCTACTCACACCCGATACAATGGAAGCTGCAGGCCCGTGCTGGCTGTGCTAATACATTGTGCCAAAAGTCCCAGTCTTTAATATGCTGCAATTATGGCCACATTTTCCATAATGTTTTGTGTAACTATGACAAAGCGTTGCACATTCCGTTAGGACATGTTTCACAGATTAGCGGTCATCCTTAGCGATCCGGCTCTCCACTCCTCTACTAGCAAGTACCGGAAGATGGATTATCCTAAGTAGCAGTATAAACCGCCTAAGATTGACGGAAGGATACAGATTTAAATATTTATGGGGTCGTTTATAGGTATAGAGCATGTAATGCACACATTTGTATTTTTTCAGAGAGTCAAGATGCTCAAAATGACGCTGACAATCCCACTAATCTAGCCTTTTACCCAGCCAATACTTCATATTTACAAATTCATCCCCCCATCTTGGGCTCCAGGCCATTTCCACAAACAGTGCTTCCATGTTTTCTTTAAGTGCTGTCTTCTTTTTATCACTATGTATATCCTCACCCAGGGTCATCAATAGTTCATTTACCGGTGAGTTCAAGGTTCTTATATATAATCCAGCATGCTTTTTCAGAACCAAGGTCTTCAAAGATAGAAGGCCAAATTCTAGACGTAAAATAGGCATGGGAATGCATTGTGGCAATCCCAGGATTTTCTTTCCAAAACTTACCATCTAGAATTTGGAGCCAATTCAAGTCAATATTGATGAGGGCTTCCAAATCATAAATAACTGTAGGGATAATGCATTGTATGTATAGCTGCCTGCCCCCACCCACCCCCCCCAGATGGAATAGCCACTACATGTTTTTGTAAATTGATGGACCATTGCAGTTAATTGTGCTGCTTTTATCATCCGTGCTTGGAAGCAACTGTGATAATTACCCTTAGGGTCAAATTCCATGGCCAAATCATTGTATAGCTGGTCTCAAGATCTTTAGCAAACAAACAAGGGCAAGAAATCTTTTTTTTTAGAAATAACCATCTAAGGGATTTTTCAGTATTGATTGAAATTCATTATTCTCAGCATATTGCTATAAAGCCTGCGCTGACTTCTGAAAGCCACTAAATATGTTGTTGAATAGAACTGGGTCGTCCGCATAGGCTAATATTAAACATCTAGCGGAGCCAACTTTAGGCGGACAGTTATGTATTGGCACTAGACATTAGGGAATATCAGCTACAAACAGGTTGTAAAGTAGGGATGCAGTATGTTATAATTAATGGCACATATGAACAATTGCAGGCAAGCACTCACCTGGGCAGACAGCAGAGAATCAAGTGGAAAGACAAATGTGGCAGTGAAGATCCCCCAGAAAGCCTTGCCAACCTCCGCCTGGGTAAAGGAAACCAGAGAGAGAGAGAGGGCACTGTTCTCAGGGAAACCCCTCGGGGGAAAAAACCCTGTGCAGCGGCTGGATAGCAGGGACTTCGGAGCCAGGTCTTGTGGAAGGCTGCAGTAGGCTGGATAATGAATTATGTGCAGCCGAAAATCTTCTCTAAGGAGGAAAGCACAGTAACGTAAGTATAGCCTTCTATTGTGAAAACAAAAGAGTGAAAGGATAGAGGGAAACCAGTTGTGACCAGACCTCACCTAAGGTTCGATCGACGACCTCGATGGATAGAAGGGAGGGACTTCAATTCCCATATGCAAGAAACGTATTATGCCTGGGACTTCGTGAATGAGAAAAGAGTCCTAACGATGAGAGAGAGTGTTAGTTCTAGATAAACCGCATCGGCATAAAAGTACAAGAATGCCAACTACCTAATGAAAGGACGGTGAGGGCTTGTCCTCCAAGAGAAAGCAGGCAAATAAGAGAGCAGATTTCCGGAGCGGGACGGAGAGAAGTCTCTGAGCGTAATGGCGGCGGAAGGAGCTTGCCACTGGGAAAGCCTGGATCTACGATCAATAAGAAAAGTAAAAGGTAAGAGAGGGAAAAAAGCACATGAAAGGGGAATAACAAAAGAATCGTAGATGCAAAATTTACGGAGCGTCGATTCTAGCAGTAGCGACGCATCGGACGACTGGTCTTCGGTCTGTATATGGGATGACGTGAGTAGCCCGCAACGTCAATCCAAGACGTGAAAAGACTGTACTGCTGCAATTCGCGGAACTGACAAGTCCGCCGGACATATTGGAAGAATTCCTCACCACAGCACCACATAGTCGCCCGCGATGCCAAAGAGACCAGTGTCTGTAAGGTGTAACACAGTAACACATCCCTGCTTTACCCCTCTGCACTGCATGATGGGCTGAGTCAGAGTGCCTTGATGGTCCAATTTGAGACAGGCTGTGCTATTGCAGTGAAGAAGACTCAGGTAGTACAGCAAGCCCGGAGGGCAGTCCATAATCTGCAACTTTTGCCAAAGTAAATCTCTGTCAACCATATCAAAAGCCACCTTGAAATCGATAAATAAAACATAAAGGGGAGGAGTATTCGGTTGTAATGCTTTGTGACAGAGTGAGATCATAATAAGGAGGTTATGAGAAGTGGAGTAGCCAGTCCTAAAACCACACTGAAATCTATCCAAGATAGATTCTCTATCAACCCATATTTGCAACGCTTGTAGCACAAACGATGCAAGTCGCTTCCCATTGCAATCGAGAAGTGAGAGTAGTCGATAGTTACTGGGCTCGGTTTTGAGTCCCCTTTTAAATATGGGCATGAGAATGGCAGATTGCCAGGAACCTGGGATACGGCCACTTATTAGAACTTTGTCAAATAGAATTTTTAACAAACTAGCCCAGAAGTTAGAGTTTTTTTTCAGAATCACATTTGCAAGGCCATTAGGGCCAGGAGCTCGTGACGATTTTAGGGCCTTGATTTTAATTTGAATAGCAGTTACTGATACCTCAAAAGGAGGGTTCCTGGGCCTTATATTACCTTGGACTCCACAACTATTAAGATCCTGGGCCTTACGCTTTTTCAGGAATGACTCCCATTCCAAAGATTTTATGGGATTAATCATAGAAGATTTCCTACTGCCCTTAGCTTCACCAAGAGGAGCCCAGATATTTTGTGTATTACGAGAGCAGAATATCTTAACCATGTTGTGCCATTGTTCATTTCTCCTAGCAATTTTCTGGTACTTGAGCTAAGTACGATACTGTCGTTTCAGCTTCCAAGGTGTTTTATCAAAAACCAACAGAGATTTTGAGGACTTTTTAGCATAACGCAAGTTACGTCTAAGAGCCCTATCTCGGATAGCTAGGTCATAGATACCTTCTGTCATTGCCATTTCTCGATATCAGGTTAATCTTTGATTTGGCATGTGAGCCAGTTAATGAGGTAATCCAATTGACAATTTCCTCAATGGACAGTTCTTCAAATGCTAGCCAACTTGCATTATCGAGTCCAGACGCAGATTTCTCTGCTCTAAGAATATTTTTTTCTGACCAAATAATTTGGGTTTTTGCATGGTTGATGGTAATGTGCCCCATCTCTACCAACTTCGAGAAAGCTTTTTGCATTTCCAATGTCAGAGAAAGCAGTCGATGGTCGCTCCACTCTTTATCAATAATAAACATATCCTTTATCACCTTTGCCACTTGAAAACTAACAAAAATATAATCCAATGTACTGCGTGCTGTTCCATTTTTCCAAGTATAGTTACCCGGGTAATCACTATGTGTACGTCCATTAATGATCTCCAGATCCCATATATCAAATAATTTCAACCAGTCACGCCCAACCGCATCCTCAATATTGTGTTCCATGGTACGTGAGGGCCGTAATGCGGGATTAGATGATTACCCTTTTGCCCCTTTGACATGGCAATTAAAGTCTACTGCGACTATTATAAAGTTTCTATAGGAGTCAATAACCCATTGGCCAAGAAGTGAATGGAGTGCCTCTTGTAGAATTTAATAAAAATGTGTCCATGGGGAATTATAGATGTTAGCTAAAGGTAGCTTTTCCCAAGTGTCTTTTAGCCATATCACCACCTCGACTGTGATAATGTATTCGGGTGAGATTTAATTGCTAAGGAAACCTCAATAATCAATCCCCATATGACCGCCCCTTCATTCCCTTCCTGGCCAGGGTTTGGGAACTGAGAAACCATTCAAGTTAATCGAGGAAAGAAGCCAGGTCTCCTGTAGTAAAAAAAAGTATGCTTTGTAATTAAAGGTAACGACCCATCCAGAATCATAAAATGTTTAAAACCCCAGGTGTTCCAGGATATGAGTGAGCAATCTCCCTTTTCTTGCATCGCAATAGGTAAAGACTCTGCCAGCCACCTTAATGTATTTTGAATATCTGTTAGTTTAACGTCCTGTGCAGGTGGTAAGGACGGAGTGGATCTGCTTTTTCTCCTTATGAACCAGTTGAATACTTTGGGGTCTGCAAGTTCTGGGTTGCCATCAACTTCCATGTCCACCTGCAAAAGACTGTTTTTAAATTTCCACATCATTTGTGCAGTAGCCAGCACCTTGCAGTGCAAAGCAGTGACATTGGGATGAATGACTTTCAAAAGTTCCACAAAGGAAAAGTCGTCCGAACGCAGCACCCTCAATTGGGGAATCCGATGTAGTTTATCCAACAAAGCCGCTCTAGCTAACCATTTGCCTCGGGCCTTCTGATGAAGATTTTTAATGATACAGATTTTATTTTCCGTCAGGCCTTATTCAAACTCGTCTCAATTACATCGTCGGTAGATAGGACTTTCTCCTTTGGTCTAAGTTTTTCCTTCCTGCAAGGAGTAGAGAAATTATTTTCAATGTGTTCCAGACAAGGGAACAATACCGATATTCCTGTGGTACCTCATTGACAGTTGAGCCGATTTCCTCATGATCTGGTATTATCCAGCTAGTATGCGTACCGGTTCCTTTAAGATGGCACTTCTTTGTGAGCACAGTTTTTTACGTGCTTTCTTACTCTTCTTCATTGGTACAGCCGTATCAGGTAAAGGTGAGGCCACCTTGCATGGTACTTTCCCGAGGGTTGCTCTTCTGGCTAACCTTCTCTCTTTCCGAGAGTAAAAGATGCTCACATGTTTGTATTATCTTGATTTGATGTATTATTAATTATTAGGTAGAGGATCAGAGTGATCTTCAGATATTTCGCGGGGAGTGTCATAGTTATCGTCCGGTTTATTAGCTGCCGGAGGAGGGGATATGGGAAAGGACGGAGAAGTATTGACCTAAAAGTTCATGCTGGACCTCCCCTTTTGGGGTGGGACCAAGCCTGATTTGCATATGGTCTTTCCCCTTCTGTAATGGCTTGTCAGGCGAAGATCGATGGTCTGGAGGGTTGCCCAGAACAATGCCAGTGGTTAAGATTCATTCTAAATCTTCCAGCCATCACCTCTTTGTTTTTGCTTTGTCACCCCGAGTGGGACGGGTATGCCCAGATGTGGGTCCGTGCCTGCTGGGCCAAGAGACCCAAGCTACTCCTCACTGATGAGGCCCAACAAGGCCGAAACATGTTCTGGGATGCTGGTGGTCTCGTGCAGAAGGGATGTGACCTAGCAGTTTGTGCTGGACCTCCCCTTTAGGGGTGGGACCAGGCCTGATTTTCATACGGTCTTTCCCCTTCTGTATTGGCTTGGCAGGCGAAGAACGATGTTCTGGAGGTTTGCCCAGAGCAATGCCAGTGGTTAAGATTCATTCTAAACCTTCCAGCCATCACCTCTTTGTTTTTGCTTTGTCACCCCGAGTGGGACGGGTATGTCCAGACGTGGGTCCCGTGCCTGCTAGGCCTAGGGACCCAAGCTACTCTCACTGATGAGGCCCAACAAGGCCGAAACATGTTTGGGGATGCTTGTGGTCTCGTGCAGAAGGGATGTGACCTAGCAGTTCGTACTGGACCTCCCCTTTTGGGGTGGGACCAAGCCTGATTTGCATATGGTCTTTCCCCTTCTGTAATGGCTTGGCAGGCGAAGAACAATGGTATGGAGGGTTTCCCAGAGCAATGCCAGTGGTTAAGATTCATTCTAAACCTTCCAGCCATCACCTCTTTGTTTTTGCTTTGACTTGGATATGGCCACACAATTTCAACAAAATCTTCATAGCAAATTGAAGTCATGCCATTGAAGATTGTAATTCCGTAATTGCAGTTGAATTACAAACAATGGCATTATTGGATCGAGAGATTTCGAGGGGGCTGTCCGCTCCGGATTCAATAATAATTTGGGGGATGCTGATAATCTGGCAGAGCTTAATATGGCAGCGGTGCTATCATCAGAGTGCAGTACTTGTGCCGTAGGAGTCATTATGCATTGCATAGATAGACATAAGTTAAGAAGGGAATTATTATCTACATCTTCGTAATTGGTAGAGTCATGGGGACAGCTGCTATTAGGATTTACAGGACTTGCTGCCATTACTGGATCTTCACTTTTATCTTCCAATGTACTGTTTTGAAAAAGGGCGGGAATAGTGCCTTTTTCATTTACGTCTTTGCCAATCTTCTTAGATCTGCCCGATTTAGTATTCCGATTAAGAGGCCTCAGATTGTCATCTGCCGTCCGAGGCCTGCCATTACTCAGGTTGTATTGAGATTTCAGTTCTTTCTTATGAAATGGCATATTGTTTCGGGTAGAAAATCACGAAGAGCAATAAAGTAGGTGTTGAAAGAACTTGTAAATGAGTGTCGCAAAATGTAGTTCTTATAAGTTATTCCCGTGCGTAGCACGATAGTACATGCACATAGCCAGATATTTTATCTGCAGTGAGTCTTGTAAGCGTTATTCAATCAACACTACAGCCAAGTCAATGCCTAGTCTGGGATGCTGAGGAAAACCCTTATTAATGTATTTTTATGTCTAGTTCAGTACTCTGGATGACCACACTTGTATAACACCCCCCTCTTAGAATCCCCCTGACCCCACTGAGCCAAGAAGTAGGTTTGTTTTGCAAATTAAAAGGTTTATTTGAGAATTTAAACAATATATATATATCACACTTTATAATAAATTATTATCTGATAGCACACTTAGACATATGATGTTGATCAACAATGGGTAATCTGGCACTAGCACACTTCTTTACAATCAATGAGGAGTTAGTATAGGATGGATAAAGTAGCAAAAATACTTTTATGATTTCAAGGGAAAAGCAATGAGGAATAAAATGCAGTCCAGAAATACTTGATATGATTTTAGCAAAAGATAAGATAATCACTTTTTCTCTGGCAATTCACCCCCATCCCCTATGCAATGTAAGAAATGGAAGGAGATGGAAAGAGGAGCACACAGTTCTCAGGAATGCAATCAAATACAATACGAAATTCAGTTCCCCCCCAGCAAGCTTAGAGGAAACAGGTAGGAGTTTGAAACACAGGCCCAAAATGCTTTTTAAATGTGATGGCAATGGATGGGAAAATGTGCCAACTGATTTTAATTCCCTCTAGAGATTCAGGGTGAGTGGGAGATGCGTGTTGGTATTAGTTTAGGCTCACTTTAGCAATGCTCTATGAGTTATTACCAAGTTGCAAACGGATTTTAACAAAGGAAAGAATGGAGCTGCTATTTTGACAAGTGGAGAAATTGAGCCAAAATCGCAAATCGCGGTAAATTCGCGAGTGCGTGAATCGTGATTGCGGCAAAAGTATAAGGAGCAAGTCGGTTCTAGGCTTGTTGGAAAGCTTAGATCCTAAGCTTTCAGAGGAAAGTTAAATCTCGTTCCTAGCCAAACGGTTCCAGAGATACGGACGATTAAATAAAGGTAGTTTTTCGGATTTAAAGTAAAACTCAAAATGACAGGTGACAGCTTGCAGCTTCAGAATTGACAAGTGACAGTTGTGCAGCTTTACAAATGACAGATGACACAATTTCTAGGAGGCTGTTCTACTTAGGTTAAAATAGTTTGGATTAGATTATTTTAACTAAGAGATTGGTTCTGCACAGTTCTACTAGGTACTCACAATATAAATTTGAACTAGGCCTCGTCACGGATCTGGTCAACACGTCCGGCTGCGGTTCTGTCTGCTCGGCAGGTCAATCAGGCACCGGTTCTGCTCACAGCGATCTGGGTCAGCTCTGCTCTGCTGGTCTAGCCTCTCTGGATTCAGCGGCCTCTGGTTCTGGATACTGCTCTGCTTTCCGGTCCGGATCAAGTGGATTCTGGATGTAACACTGCTTTCTGGGTACTGGCAAGAGTTCTTGGCAAATGAATTCAGACAGCTTGCCCGGCTGTGGAATAGTTTGCAAATGATTTTGAGGCCTGCTGACAAATACTTTTGCTTGCAGTGGGCCTTCTTGGTTCAAAGTTCTGTAGTCTCTGTTTAGCTTGGAAGTCTAAGTGTTGGATCTCTGGATGTGAAGTCGTCGGTCAGCATGCTCCGCAGCAAATGGAATTGAATGTCTCTACCTGTCCCAGCAGTCACTTTTTATGTGTTTTGAAAATGGGTGTGTGCCTGGGCCTAGCTAAGCCTGCCCCTCTCTACTTGTCATTGGCCCATTCCTCCTCTCTCCCTTGATTGGGGGAAAGAAATGTGAGTCAGAGTGATGCTGTAGGTTTTATGGTCAGAAGAACCTCCCCTTGTCAGATTGCACACAAATCTATATTTGATCCAAATACATATTTTCCCAAATACACAGTTGTTTTTACATCACCTACACACATCATATATCACACGAGGTAGGCACTGTTCCGACTCTGGCGTTTCTAGGAGCTTGGGTAAAGAAATGGCAACTTATTTTCGATTTTAGTGGGTTATGCAACAATGGTTTTTCATTAAAATTATACACATATACACGGCCTGTCCATACATACTCCAGTAAATTCCCATGTCTCTAGCTTAAACACAGAGTCTGTAGTATCAATAAATAGCAGGGTTTTGCCCCAGAACATCAAACAAATTGCAGTTTGGGCTTGAATTGTGGGCAAAGTTTTCATTTTAAGGATCCCCAAATTACACATTTCTGTCATCTGGTTACCAAGATTTATCAGTGTTTCTGTAAAATATATATTTGCTTTCAATTCAAAGTACTGCAGTGTTTGAGTCCGCCCCCAAAGTTTGGGGATGACAGTGATCACATGTCTCTCCTGGCTAGCAGATCTTTGTTGACAGGAAACAGTCAAAATCACCATATCCTATTCAATGGAAAAGGTCTTTTGTGTGGGCTCCAGCAAGCTGAGGTCAACAGACCAGGGGGCCATTTTGCATTTGGTTAGCATGACCATGTGATATCCTGGGCTTTCTGAGGTGAGAAGGTTTCCCAGCCTTTTGGCCTGTTAATCAAATCAGATTGTCTCTGGGGACAGCAGGTGGTTAGATTTTTAATTAACCCACAGACTGTTGAAGTCCCAATTGTCACAGAAGTCTGATTAGCTTCTGAAGTAGCAGTTCTCCTGTCAGAGTTTAGACCGCTAGTGCCGCCTTGAGTCCAAAGCGGGTACTACATGCATTTTTTTTGGATCAGTCTTGAATTAATGCATTTCAAACAAGAGATTTTACATGGAAGTATATTATCCATGTTCAGCACATGGCACTGGTGTGGTTCTGCAGTAAAATAATTTTGTGCCCATAATTTAGCCATATTTGACCTGAAGAAAATGAATTCCCAATAGTTATGGGTTGCTTTTGGCAATCAGCATTGCCCCTTTAGCAATGGTTTCAGGCTACTGTGTGTAGCCCAATGGTGGTTTTAGGCAGTGCCCTTCTGTGCCCACAACATAGGCAAACAATGATTGGCAGCCTATTCTTCATGCATTTCCCTGTGCATTTTCTGGGAAGTTCTGGCCATCATGATGTTTTCAATGCCAGTAAAGCACAGTTTTTGTGGTAGGGCTATGGACCCACTTGTCTTCCCCTTCCGCCAGACTGCCTTTGGGGATGCAGATCTTATAGGCAACAGGGGAGATCTTGTCTATAATTTCAAACGGTCCCTTCCATGTAGGCAAGAATTTTCGCTGTTTGGCCTGGTTCCTTTGGAAATTGTATAGATAGACCCGATCACCCACCTTATATTCCTTTCGAGTAGTTTTTAAATCATAGTGGGTCTTCATGCTCTCGGCTGATCTTTCTAGGTTCCGCTGAGCATAGGCAAATGCATGCTGAAGGTGTTTCCTTAAATTCTCCACATACTCATGAGTTGTGGAGGGATTTATCAACGTTTGCTCTTGGGTTCTGTAGAGCAAATGCTGGGGAAGCACCATCTTGCGTCCAGTCATCAACTCAAATGGTGACATTTTGGTTGCAGATGAAGGGGTAGATCTGATGGCCATTAGGACCAGAGGTAATCGAATATCCCAACTTGGCCCAGAATCTGCCACAAACTTTGTTAAGATGCTCACAATGGTTCGGTTATATCTCTCCACTGCTCCAGAAGAAGCTGGCCTGTAAGCAATATGTAGCTTTCTTTTGACCCCCAGTATCTCCCACATCTATGTCATTACTTCACTGGTGAAGTGGCTACCTCTGTCTGACTCAATCCTTTGAGGTAGACCAAAACGGGAAAAGATGTGGTTAATCATCAGGGCAGCTGCTGTTTCTGCCTTGCAGTTTGAGGCTGGGAGACATTCCTCCCACTTGGTAAACAAGCATGTAACAGTCAACATGTACTTGTTTCCTCTAGACGAGCGAATCACAGGGCCTACAAAGTCGATTTGCAAATCTGACCATGGCAGTGTCACCCCCCCTATTTTGGAGAGGCGCACGGTGTGTGAGGGATGATGGCTGAAATTGTGCACACACAAGACACCCCTTCAAGTATTGGGTGAGGTCCTGGCCCATGTGTGGCCAGTATGCAACCTCTCTTAAGATTTCAAGTGTTGTATGAAACCCCCTATGACCGGCGGTGGCCGCATCATGGGCGTGACTTAACATCAGGCTTCGGAATGAGGTAGGAACCACCCACTGATCATGGCCAGCTTGGGATTTCCTTACAAACAACCCGTCTTGGATCCGGAACATCTTTGGACATTTCATCAACACTCTTAGGTCCTCTTTCCCAATGTAATCGGTATCCGTCAAGGGAAAGTTCTCAGGGTCCTCAATGTGTTGGTAAAACTTACCAATTATTGGATCCCCCTTCTGAGCTGTAATTAAATCAGCATCAGGGGTCTCCTTACTCCATTGTGCAATTGAAAGATCATTGTGAGCATTTGTCTGGGACCTAGTGATAGCGGTGACCTGGATTTCCCCCAACAGGGACTCTATTTCTATTAGATCCCCTTGGATGGCCCCGGTTTTGGCCAGCTGATCAGCTAAGTCATTTCCAGTTTTGTCTGGTCCCTCTACTTTGGAATGACCCTTGATCTTTTTCCAGCAGATGGTC
The DNA here is from genome assembly GCF_040938575.1 of Ambystoma mexicanum. Classification (NCBI taxonomy): domain Eukaryota; kingdom Metazoa; phylum Chordata; class Amphibia; order Caudata; family Ambystomatidae; genus Ambystoma; species Ambystoma mexicanum. The sequence continues at coordinate 203,467,525 of NC_090938.1, forward strand.
ATCCCATTCGAAGCGACCAGATCATCAATATTTTGGATTAACTTCCCATGTTTCAGGGGTTTGTTATTAGCGCATAACATGCCTCTGGTTTTCCAGTTGACCAGGTGCTCCACGAACCCGTTCCGTACATAATCCGAATCTGTGATTATGACCAGTTTGTGGAGTTGATGCTGGACAGCAGTGAGGATGGCCTGATGCACAGCCATCAATTCTGCCACCTGACTACTTCGGGGACCAATTTTGTATCCAGCGGAGGGTTCTGGAAACTCCTTCACCCATGCATTCCCTACGCCGGCCACCAGTTCTTTCTCCCCGTTGTGGTCAACATGGTAAGAGCATCCATCCACATAGACAGTGGGCATTCCCTCACACTTGTCTTCTTCAAAGACTTTGTGTGGGGAATTAAGGTATGCCTCCATGTTGTCCTTGATTTTTAGACTTTCGTCCTCGAGACAGTTTTCTCTGGCACAATCATGCAAGTCAGCCAGGCCTTGCGCGAGGGGACTCTCCTTGTTTTGTGTTTTGGCCATATCTTACCTCCACAGGAAAGCCTTGCATTGACAGAATCCAGGAAGTAATTCGGGAATTACTCACATTTCCGGCCCGGATTCTGTCACTTTGGAGATATTGCAGAGGCTGGTGTGGAGTCTCCACTATGATGTGTTCCCCCTGGATAAACGGGCAGTAATTCTTCAATGCCCACACCATTGCCAGGAGTGCCTTCTCACAATCGTTGAATTTTTCCTCCACAGAGGATAAAGTTTTGCCCGCATAGGAGATTACTTTATTGACCTTGTCATGCTTTTGGTATAATACTGCCGTCAAGCACGTATTAGAGAACCCTGTCTCTAGGAAGAACTCCTTGTTTCTGACAGGGTAAGCTAGGCAAGGCGCTTGTGAGAGGCTTCTTTTGAGTTGTTTTACCGCCTTGGATTGTTCTGGACCCCATTCCCACTTGACCCCCCCCTTCAGGAGATGAATCAGGGGTCTAGTGATCTCTGCATAGCTCTCAATGAACTTTCTGCTGTAATTAGTCAGTCCAAGGAGGCTCCTTAGTTCCCGCAGAGTTGTGGGATCCTTCAGTTTCTGGAGTGCTTCCACTTTCTTTTCTTGGGGACAGAGACCCTGACGAGTAATCTCATGCCCCAAGAAATTAACACGGGTTCTACACCACTGTGCTTTCTGAAAGGAAAGTTTTGCTCCGGCGGTCCTCAACTGCATCAGAACATAACGGATCTCCGCTATGTGTTCTTCCACAGATGAACTTTTGATGAGGACATCATCTACATAAGCCAGGTTACCCCTCGCACCCAGATCGGGCATGGCCTTATGTAGGAAAATGTTGAATTCATTGCCGCAGTTGAGGTATCCGAAGGGAGTCCGGGTCCATGTGTACTGCTGGCCCCCAAAGGTAAAAGCCAGTTTGTATTGGTCCTCCCTACTGACAGGCACGGTCCAGTATCCATTGGTCAGGTCTATTGCTGTGAATACCTGTGACCCCTGAATCTGGGTCAGCCCTTGGTCAATGTAGGGCAGAGGCCATCGGGAAGTATGGACCCGTTTGTTGAGCTCCCTAAGGTCGGCGCAGAGTCTCCACTGGCCGTTTGGCTTCAATATTCCCAGCACCGGATTATTGAAAGTGCTGTGGACTGGACGGATCGTTCCCCGGGACTCAAGGTTCTTAATTATTTCAGTAAGGGACTCCATGGATGCGAGAGGCAAACGATATTTCTTCACAAACACTGGAGTCATTCCAGGGTCCGTGGGAATTGTTATTGTGTGGATGTCGGTGCGACCACAGTCATATGAGTCTACCGCAAAGAGATCTTGGAAATCCAAGAAAACTTGTTTCAACTTTTGCTTCTGCTCCAGAGTCACACAGGCATCAGCTAGGTTGACTCTCTCTTCCACCATCTGCCTGAAGCCTGGAAAGACTTCCGGTTTGGCTATCTCAGCGGCCTCCTCCAGCTGGGTGGAGAAGTCCCTGGTCAGAGTGCTGATTTGGACTGGAGGCTTCAGGTGGGAAAGGCAGCCCTCATGGACTTGCTAAATCATCTCATCCCTCCTGAAGTCACAAGTCACATCTTCCTTACCATAAGGGAAAGAAGTGTACACCGGGATATTCCCCCCATGCCGGGTGAAAATCCTGTCTGGTGTTGTGTTGTCATCACTGTCACTGTCAAAACAGTCCTTGGGGATTGGTCCTAACAGTTCATTTCCTAAATCAATGGAGAAATGTCAGTCATCAATCGCCATTCCAATAATGGTGCCTGCGGCTAGAGTAATACTCTTTAAGTCGCTGTTATCCACCTCTATTGGAATGGTGTCATATTCTATGTTGACTAATGGTGTTGGGTTTACCCCTAACCCTTGCTGTTGGAGAGAAGCATTTAGATGGATATAAGCATCGGGGTTTTTCAATTTTTGTCCTCTTTTAACTTTCACTTCCAGGGAGAATTGTCGGGTCCTTTCTGGGATGGTGACTTCCTCTTTGATCTGAATTTCAACTGCATAAGGTAGCAATTGACCTGACCTAAATGCTTTTTCTGGATCATCAAAGCCCATGGGATTATCCGCTAATCGGGACCAAGCTTTGAAGATTATTAGGTCCAAACTAATGGCAAAGCGATTGAGAATGTCACTGCCTAAGTAAAAGGCGGCAGTGACGTCTCGCACGACCCAACAATTATGCACTATGCTTTTGTTGCCAATGGAGATTTTGAGCATACACCTGCTTGGCAGGAGATCTTTGGAATTAGGTGCTTCCAGGTCCATTTCCCATTTGTCTATCAGTTTGAATGTGGGAATGGCTGGATCTTTTGGGAGTTGGCGGAACATGGCTTCGCTGGTGAAGCTCTTACCGTTGTTCACACACACTCGAGCGAGAACAGAGTCCTTCCCATCATTTAACTGAACAGGGATGAACAACTGCTCTCCAATTTGCTGAATATCAGCAAGGCTCTGAGCTGATTTCACATCTTTCTGGACTATAGGAGTGGGAGTTTCTGATTGTGGATTGGTGAAGAATTTCAGAGTGTTTCCTTCCAGTGTTGAATACCACCTTAAACTGGAAGGAAGGTTGATTTTCAGAAATAGAGAGGACCCCCCATCACCAGTCTGTTGTCCTACTGCTATTATTGTCATGTCTGGAGTTTGGTTGTTCTGGAAGTGAAATTCTACTCGGTCAGATTTTTGTTCAACCATGTGGCAGGTGCCGTTTAAACTAACATGGTTGACACTCTGTTTTAATTTTATTGGTCGGCTAGTCTGGGTCCAGAGGACCTTGTTTACACAATCTATTAGGGGTGACAACCTTCTCAGGAGGTCATTCCCTAGTAAACAAGGGGTGCCCTCTGGAGTCACTACTATGACCGGTTGTTTCACCTTGTGTCGTCCAATTTTAATGTCCAAGTCTGCAGTCCCCTCAATGGGAATTTCCTTCCCGTCAAAGTTCTGCAGTTGTCCAGGAAGAGAGGTGAGAGGAATTGGGTAATTCTCCCTCCTTCCTGCATTTAGTTCCTCAAAGGCCCTTTTGGACAGAAGGGTAGCTTGGGATCCAGTGTCCACCAGTGCCAAAATTGTACCCTGCCCCTGTACTTGTACCGGGGCATAGTATCTTCCCTCCTTCTCCTCAAGGGGGCACAGATAATGCACATTTTTGGACAACTGGTGGGCTAACTTTCTGGTTTTGGACATGACGAGAGAAGAGATTTGGGCAGAATTCTGTGTAGAGTCTTGGGAATCTGAAAGAAAAAGTTGGCAACTGGAGATCAGAGCCATTGTGGGTTCCCCTGGTTCCGGTTCTGGGCCGCCCCCCCTTTTTGGAGGCAGTCACCAGGAAGGGTTTGAACCAGGGGATTTCGGTATTGTCGGTTCTGGGATGAGATGATGGGCGGCAGTAGCTCAGTCTCCACATCTCCCCAGTCTGAATTGACATCCCTTGGGACCCATTTTTCCTTGGGAGGAGTTCCCCCATCTCTGAAGGAGAAGATCCTTTTCCCAGGATCTTCTGAGGATCCCTCTCCCTCAAATTGGAAGACCTGTACCTCCTCCACAAAGTCGGTCTGTTTGGGTCCTTTGTTTATCCTACCCCCCCTCTGCTCCTTGGGAGGCAGGCTTTCAGGGGCAGGGGATTTTGTTTCCGGTTCCTGGTTTTCCAGGGGCTGTTTACAAGTTGGGAAGGAAGCTTCCTCCAAGGCTGTACACCCCCCCCTACCCCTTGTGCCTCCTCCCTGGGAACCGGTGGGTTATCGGGGTGCTGCCCCCTTCATTGTTCTGGAGCACCAGGTCCAGAGTTTGGGGCATTCTGCGGTGGCATGCTCATCTGAGGGTTCTGTTGAGCCCTCAGTATGTGACCCAGATCCCGGGCCATATTTTCGACCTGGCGCTCAAGTTGTGAAACCCCCTCAGGCTGATACGGGGCTCTATTTTCTCCCCTGGGCTGATCCCGGGAAGGGTAGCTATCCTTCTCTGGTAATACCCCGGATTGGGAAGATTTGGGTACCCCTCCACCCTTGGCCTCCCCTCTCCCGGATTAGGTTGTCTGGGCTCAGGGAATTGGGGAAAGAAGGATGGATGGCTTTGGGGTTGGAAATTGGGTGGATACCTGGGAAAAAAGTTCTGCCCAGGATTTGGAGAATTTCTGCCCTCCTGTGGGAAGTTCGGAGGGAAGTTCACTGGGTTAGGTGCTTGGCTGGATCCCCCCCCTTGGGCTGGAGGAGTCCACACATAACCCAGGATTGGTCGGTTTCCCTTGTAGCGGGTACTTACATAGTCAGGGGAGCGGGGGACCCCATTTGTGGGACTACCTCCTCGACTCCCTGTCTGTGACTGGCCCGAGGGCCTTCCGGGCTGTGAATTATTTGGTGCAGGCAGGTTTTTAGGCCCCCCCATCTCCAAATCTAAAACGGGGGCAACCTTTACCTCTGCCACCTTGGCAGCAGCAGTGGTGCTGTTGGTTTTGGGGCTTTTCGGCGCATTATTTTTATTTTCGATGGGCTTCTGCACCTCATAGATCCGGGTAACCTGTTCAATGACCCAGTCTAAAGATCTTTTCTCATGAAAATCTCTCACGATCTGGGTCATTATGTATTTGGGTAAGGCATGGAAAAATGTATTGATAAATTCTCTGCTATCCGTGCGCACCCTTTTGGTGGTCTGCACAAAAGCACGCTTTAATCCTTGCACAAACTCTTGTGGGGCCTGATCCTCCCCACATTGCAAATTGTAGGCTGCCTTGCGAGCCTCTTGAGGATTTCTGTGAACACAAAAATGTTTCAAGATGGCCGCCTTATAGGTGGACCATCTTAAATGATTTTGGTCCTCCAGCCCCACAAAGAAACTGGAGTATTCTGGGGAGAATGTCCATTTGACGTACTGGATGCAGCTACTGCTGTCCTTCAAATGGAAAGTCTCCATCATTTGCTCATAGAGCTCCAAGTGTTCCCAAATGGAATACTTGGCGTTCTTATGATAAGGAGTGATGACACTCCTGATTGCCTTTATTTGTTTCAATGGGTCCTTAAGCAAGGCCCTCTTCGCCTTATTGGCCTTTTTGGTTCGGGTAACCCTGGTCCATTCATCCTCTGACTCAGAAGCACTGCTCCCAGAGGTGCCCGTCTGATCTTCCAGGTTTTCCCGGATTCTGCGAGCCTGGGAATGGCTGGCAGAATGTGGGGACCTGGTCTCCTGTGTCCTGTAATGCTCAGAGGAGTCTTCAGACCCCTCCTTGCTGCCAGGATTTGATGGGTACCCCCCCCCCACTGACCTAACTGGGCCGAGGTTTTCAGGATGCCCTTACTGGGCCTACTCTCCTGGGGTTCCCCACTAAATTGCACTGTGCTTGGGTGCCTATACCCGGATGCCCGCCCATCCATTCCTGGGAGGTACTGGCCTATGAGCCCCATACTTCTAGCTGGATAGTAATCTGCCATCCCTGTGGCCCTGGGCTCATGTGCGCGAGGGGACATGGGGGTGGCAGGGTTCAGGGACTGGGAGAGATGAAGGCCTCTGGTCCTAGGGCTCCTGATGTTATGCTCAGGAGTTTCTCTTTCCCAGCGAACCTCATCTCTATCCACCCCTGCTTCCTGTTGCAATGCAAGAGCCTGCGCTTTCAGTTCCTCAATTAAGGCCTTACTAGACTCTATCAGTCTCTCCTGCATCGCTACCTGTTACTGAAGCCTATCATTGTGCTGGCAGAGAGCCTCATTCTCTCTCTGTGCCTCCTGATTGGTCCTGGAGTACTGGGCCAGTCTTTGCTGCAGGAGGGTTACCTCCTGAGCTGTGTCCCTATTGGCCTGCTCCTTTCTTGCCAGAGCATCCTCCATCCTCCTGGTGTGCTCTAACAAGTTCTGGTGTTCTTTTTGGAGGTCACCCAGTCCCTGGAGGGCCAGGTGATTTTCTTCAATTTTCCTTTTTAAGTGGCAGACTTCCTGGCCTAAGGTATCCCTTTCCTGACTAAGAGCCTGCATCTGTGCCGTCAGGTCGTCCCTTTGCCTTTGGAAGGCACCAGCTTTCTGGCGCTCCTGATCTAACTCTGCCTGGGTATCCGGGTCTTTCAGAATCAATTTATTGCTTTCCTCTTTCTCTCTGTCTAATCGAATTTGCAGGGCTGTGCATGCCCTGTTGAAGTCCAGTTGTTGCTCCAGCTTTTTCTGGCTCTGCAGAAGGGAGTCCAAAACTTCTTGGCACTCCTTCTGCAAGGCCAGAAATCTGGTATCCTGGTCAGCCTTCTCCTGTTGCAGTCTATCCATGTCCTCTTTTATTTTAATGATATACTGCCTACTATCATTTTCTGACTCCTGGCTCCTCTGCAGCCTCTGCTCGGAAGAGACCAGGTCAGATTGGGCCTTTTCTAACGCCAGCTGTTGCCTACTTGCCAGATCTTGGCCTTCAGCACATTTGTCCTGCATGGCTCCCATATATAGATACAAATATGCCGCTATCCTAACCATCTTGTCATGTTCATCTTTAACTTTAGGAGCCATGTATAATTCACTCAGGGCCACTTGTAATGGACCCTGATCTCTCCAATTATCTGACCATGTTTCAGTGACCTGTTGCGCGATTGCCTTCAGCCAGACCGTTTGGTCCTGATGAGTCCACTCACCTCTCACAAATAGCTTATGTAAGAAGTGCTCTCTGGCTATTTTCATATCTACCAAGGTCGTCATTCTGGAATTTGAGTTCCTTCCTGACTTACAGAAGTTTGTATTTTATTTTGCAAAACAGACCGTTTCCTTAGAGCGTTCCTTTGAGGGATGCTTTCACAGTGTAAAACAGCGTGGTGATCTAACTGGATATGTGTATCTAGTCAGTTGGCACACTGTAGTAATCTGCACAAGTGATAAACCTAACCCAGAATATCCTGGCTCGAGCCCCCACTTTTGTAAGCGATATTCAATCAACACTACAGCCAAGTCAATGCCTAGTCTGGGATGCTGAGGAAAACCCTTATTAATGTATTTTTATGTCTAGTTCAGTACTCTGGATGACCACCCTTGTATAACACCCCCCTCTTAGAATCCCCCTGACCCCACTGGGCCAAGAAGTAGGTTTGTTTTGCAAATTAAAAGGTTTATTTGAGAATTTAAACAATATATATATATCACACTTTATAATAAATTAATATCTGATAGTATACTTAGACATATGATGTTGATCAACAATGGGTAATCTGGCACTAGCACACTTCTTTACAATCAATGAGGAGTTAGTATAGGATGGATAAAGTAGCAAAAATACTTTTATGATTTCAAGGGAAAAGCAATGAGGAATAAAATGCAGTCCAGAAATACTTGATATGATTTTAGCAAAAGATAAGATAATCACTTTTTCTCTGGCAATTCACCCCCCTCCCCTATGCAATGTAAGAAATGGAAGGAGATGGAAAGAGGAGCACACAGTTCTCAGGAATGCAATCAAATACAATACGAAATTCAGTTCCCCCCCCCAGCAAGCTTAGAGGAAACAGGTAGGAGTTTGAAACACAGGCCCAAAATGCTTTTTAAATGTGATGGCAATGGATGGGAAAATGTGCCAACTGATTTTAATTCCCTCTAGAGATTCAGGGTGAGTGGGAGATGCGTGTTGGTATTAGTTTAGGCTCACTTTAGCAATGCTCTATGAGTTATTACCAAGTTGCAAACGGATTTTAACAAAGGAGAGAATGGAGCTGCTATTTTGACAAGTGGAGAAATTGAGCCAAAATCGCAAATCGCGGTAAATTCGCGAGTGCGTGAATCGTGATTGCGGCAAAAGTATAAGGAGTAGCAAGTCGGTTCTAGGCTTGTTGGAAAGAAAAGCTTAGATCATAAGCTTTCAGAGGAAAGTTAAATCCCGTTCCTAGCTCAAACGGTTCCAGAGATACGGACGATTAAATAAAGGTAGTTTTTCGGATTTAAAGTAAAACTCGAAATGACAGGTGACAGCTTGCAGCTTCAGAATTGACAGGTGACAGTTGTGCAGCTTTGCAAATGACAGATGACACGATTTCTAGGAGGCTGTTCTACTTATTTTAAAATAATTTGGATTAGATTATTTTAACTAAGAGATTGGTTCTGCACAGTTCTGCTAGGTACTCACAATATAAATTTGAACTAGGCCTCGTCACGGATCTGGTCAACACGTCCGGCTGCGGTTTTGTCTGCTCGGCGGGTCAATCATGCACCGGTTCTGCTCGCAGCGATCTGGGTCAGCTCTGCTCTGCTGGTCTAGCCTCTCTGGATTCTGCGGCCTCTGGTTCTGGATACTGCTCTGCTTTCCGGTACGGATCAAGTGGATTCTGGATGTAACACTGCTTTCTGGGTACTGGCAAGAGTTCTTGGCAAAAGAATTCAGACAGCTCGTCCGGCTGCGGAATAGTTTGCAAATGATTTTGAGGCCTGCTGACAAATACCTTTGCTTGCAGTGGGCCTTCTTGGTTCAAAGTTCTGTAGTCTCTGTTTAGCTTGGAAGTCTAAGTGTTGGATCTCTGGATGTGAAGTCGTCGGTCAGCATGCTCCGCAGCAAATGGAATTGAATGTCTCTACCTGTCCCAGCAGTCTCTTTTTATGTGTTTTGGAAATGGGTGTGTGCCTGGGCCTAGCTAAGCCTGCCCCTCTCTACTTGTCATTGGCCCATTCCTCCTCTCTCCCTTGATTGGGGGAAGGAAATGTGAGTCAGAGTGATGCTGTAGGTTTTATGGTCAGAGGAACCTCCCTTTGTCAGATTGCACACAAATCTATATTTGATCCAAATACATATTTTCCCAAATACACAGTTGTTTTTACATCACCTACACACATCATATATCACATGAGGTAGGCACTGTTCCGACTCTGGCGTTTCTAGGAGCTTGGGTAAAGAAATGTCAACTTATTATCGATTTTAGTGGGTTATGCAACATTGGTTTTTCATTAAAATTATACACATATACACGGCCTGTCCATACATACTTGAGTAAATTCCCATGTCTCTAGCTTAAACACAGAGTCTGTAGTATCAATAAATAGTGGGGTTTTGCCCCAGAACATCACACAAATTGGAGTTTGGGCTTGAATTGTGGGCAAAGTTTTCATTTTAAGGATCCCCAAATTTCATATTTCTGTCATCTGGTTACCAAGATTTATCAGTGTTTCTGTAAAATATATATTTGCTTTCAATTCAAAGTACTGCAGTGTTTGAGTCCGCCCCCAAAGTTTGGGGATGACAGTGATCACATGTCTCTCCTGGCTGGCAGATCTTTGTTGACAGGAAACAGTCAAAATCACCATACCCTATTCAAGGGAAAAGGTCTTTTGTGTGGGCTCCAGCAAGCTGAGGTCAACAGACCAGGGGGCCACTTTGCATTTGGTTAGCATGACCATGTGATATCCTGGGCTTTCTGAGGTGAGAAGGTTTCCCAGCCTTTTGGCCTGTTAATCAAATCAGATTGTCTCTGGGAACAGCAGGTGGTTAGATTTTTAATTAACCCACAGTCTTTTGAAGTCCCAATTGTCACAGAAGGCTGATTAGCTTCTGAAGTAGCAGTTCTCTGTCAGAGTTTAGACCGCTAGTGCTGCCTTGAGTCCAAAGAGGGTACTGCATGCATTTTCTTTGGATCAGTCTTGAATTAAGGCATTTCAAACAAGAGATTTTACATGGAAGTATATTATCCAGGTTCAGCACATGGCACTGGTGTGGTTCTGCAGTAAAATAATTTTGTGCCCATAATTTAGCCATATTTGACCTGAAGAAAATGAATTCCCAATAGTTATGGGTTGCTTTTGGCAATCAGCATTGCCCCTTTTGCAATGGTTTCAGGCTACTGTGTGTAGCCCAATGGTGGTTTTAGGCAGTGCCCTTCTGTGCCCACAACATAGGCAAAAAATGGGTGGCAGCCTATTCTTCATGCATTTCCCTGTGCATTTTCTGGGAAGTTCTGGCCATCATGATGTTTTCAATGCCAGTAAGGCACAGTTTTTGTGGTAGGGCTCGGATGCATGGGTAAAAACATCCCACAAGCTCCAGTACACTGTTACGCTATCAGCCTTAATGTTAGAAGTTTAAGCGGGCGGGATCAAAGGGGCCTTCCCCAACAGTGTCCCGCTTGCAACAATCAGACCTACCGTTAACTCATAGCACCGTGGTCGCAAGCAAGCGATGTATCCAACTGGGTAGAACAGTACAATGCATTTAGTAGTCAAAAGAAGTTAGTACTATTACTGAGACCAGGGATATTCAATTATATTTGTGGCTTATGACAGTCTCACAATATGTCAGAGAAATCGACGTACCGTAATGCAGCGGGGTAGCAGGTAAGCTGAGCCATAGATCTCACCAGCTAGACACTCCTGATACACAAAGGTTGACGGGTAATCAGACGTTCACCTCTCAGTGTCCAGCCAAACAGCCTCAAATAGTGCACACAACGCCCTTGTCTTGCCAACGGCGAAATGTTTTTCAAAGTGGCCCCATTTTATTGTGTGTGAGCACCCACTCTAAATAGAGTTTGTTTTTTTTTGTCCACAGAGTGTATTTTACAGCACGTGCAACTATATATGGATTAAAAAGTAGTTATTAAGCAAAACAAAAAAACGAACATAACATTTGTTAAGAGTGAGGATTTATTTTAATGGGCCTCATTACTAGTTTGGAGGTAGCCATGCCGTCATTACCGGCATGGCTGCCTCCAAACTCGTGTCCGGGTCCCAAATAAAGGGAATTACCGGGCCATTCCGACTTTTGCCAGCCCGGTAATTCCCATTTTCGGGACCCGGACCTGGTACGTCCCCATTCCCATTTACGGGTCCGTTGTTAACATCCTGGTCTGCTCGCTGGTGCCGGCAGGCATGTTTGGCCAGACCAAACGTGCATACCGCCGCCCGCGAGCAAACTCGTAATGTGGCGGCCCAGTATGAACGGTGCCGGTACCTTACTGGCACCGTTCATACCGTAGCCGCCAAGGTCATAATGAGGCCCCATGGCTTTACTTCAACTGGATGTTGGGAAATGGAAGGGGGCGGGTGCATGGAGTGGGTGGGAGGAGCAATGTGACAGGGTGATTCTGATGGCTCTGTACTCAGAAACAGGAGGAGGGGTGGACTCCCAGCTCTCCTTTTGTTTTCAAATAAAGTCATCATTCAACATGAAGCCAAGGGACTTCATGCTGCGTGATGGCTATTTTCTCAGAAACAAAAGGAGAGCTGTGCAGTCCAGCCCTCCTCCTGTTTGAGTACAGAAACATCAGGCAGCCCGTGTAGCCTGTGTAGCCAAAGCACTGCATGGTTACACAGACTGCTTGTAGGTGTCAGTACTTCGGTTTAGAAAAAAGAAAAGGCAAACCATGTTCTTTTTTTCCAATCCAAAGTGGAGACACTTGCAGGCAGCCCGTGTAACAGTGCAGAGCTTCGGCTACAAGGGTGACCTGAAGTGTCAGGGCTAGTCGGGGGATGGGAACCTTTAGGACCCTGGCTCAGGAGCCCTTTTTGTAGACTGCCAGAGCTCTGTCCTGGCTAGCCCCAGCCCACTTAAAGCCCTGATCGTATCCCATATTTTGAACAACTTCTTTTAAAAAGTTGTCATTTTGGTAGTCCAATTTGGTTTGATTAGAATTCAACCACTTTTCCTAGGTATACATATCTTTGTGTGTGATGGGACGGGGTAGGGATTGGGGGCCTGCGGCACGGTGGGGGAAGGGAAAGGACCCATCCCTATGGAAAATAAAACAGATTCAATTCTGATCGAACAAAAGTGCACAATCAAAAAGAAAACTTTTAAAATGAAGTAGTTCAAAACACATCATATATATATATTATTTGATCAGCATATGCTTCAGCTTAACACGCTACAGCCATATTGCTGATGCTATCAATGTGCATAAAAAGAGTCTATTGACAAAAGCGTTTTTCAATGGGATGAGATATTTCAAATTATTCCAGTATGGTTGCAGGAATTTCCATATCATGCACCCTCCATATTTCGTATTCTTCTGTTCACTTAATACTTAAAATACTGAGCTCAAACACTGAGCTCAAAATACAGTCTCGGGAGGATAGCTCAGGGGCAACGCGCTCACCTTGGAAGCAAGATGACACGGAGCACCACAGGTTTGATCCCTGGGTCTGCGCCTAGAAACCTCTGGGTATTAAGCGCGTTATAAATAACCTATCATATCATATCAAACACATAAATGAAGAGTGTCAAAATATATAATTCATTGGTACACGTAGCAAGTCTTATTAAATTGTGGATAGAGATGTATGTTGAATATAGCTTGATTACGTGGAAGGAGAGGTCCACTACTCCAAAAAGAGTACCTCTGCACACTGGGCTTCATTACGAGTTCAGCAGTGTGGTAAAAAGCAGTGGTAATGCAGTGCCACAGAGTTACCCCCACATTACCACGCTGTTGAATTACAGGTTTGAAGGTAACACAGAGGAAACACCTCCAGCAGAATCCTGTAGGTAATTCCTCTACTTTACTGCCCCAAAAATGTCAAATCGGTGGTATATTATCGGTGATAATACTGCTAGTGGTAATACCGCTGAATTTCCCAAGGAGTCCTACGGACTCCAATTCATGGGGACTAACACCGCCTACTACCACTTGTAATCCGATGGTAACACCGCCGGACCAAGTGGTGTTAACGGTAATACCGTTTGGTGGTATCTTGTTGGTATTACCGCCAAGATACCACCACATTTGTAATGAGGCTGATTGTTTGCTGCCATTATCACAAGTCACCATTTATTTTCAAACAATATGAATTTGAAGATAATATTGTTTCTTTCCCTGTAATAGATCAATGAGGAAGCTGCTATTTATGCATCCTTGCTTTCAGGTTATTAGTTTAGTGGTCTTTGTCAGCATGATGTTTTGACATGCCACCTTAAGATTTACACTACAGCCAAAGATGGGGAAACTCCCACAAAAGTGACCTCTGAATATTTCTAAGGTTTGGTGACCAACAGATATTTGAGGGTCCCCTTTGGGGGTGTCCAATCGACCTCTTGTACCCCTCTAAATCACCTTTGCTCCCCCTTCTACCTAATGCTCCGCAAGGCTGGACTCCACACCGCAGCATCCCAAGAATTATTTATAGTTGTTTTCTTTTTCCAGTGCAAGGGTGCTGGTTACTCCCAATTCCTTGGGGTGGGGGGTGTAGGAGGCCGGGGCTGCCAGACTGCAGACATGCAGTGGAGTATGTTTTGGATCCCGGTGGCGATTGCAAAAGCATGCCACTACATCTCTGGGTTCTCATTTTATGCCCGAAGATGACCTCAGACTTTTTCAAACCAATCTCTGTAAAAGTTTCAAAAGTATATGCAACATCGATCCACCCAAAAATGCAGTCGCAAGGGAGGGGGAGTGTCGGATTGAGTTTTCCCTGCGCTAGTTCACCCAGAAAAGGAGAACCTTTCTGATACAGGCGAGTCACCATTATGTGGGATATATATCCGAGAACTGGAGACTAAGGGCCCGATTCATGGAATCATTTGCGTGGTAAAAAGGTTATTGCGCGCCAAACCGCGTAAATCCGCGTTCGTCGATTCATGGAATCGAATGCGCAGTACTTTTCCTGGACTTGCGTGGAGTTCGTGCAGGCTCGGCACATCTCTCTGCAAGCCGTCGAGGGCCTTGCATGAGATTCCACGCAGAGCAAAGGCGTGGTTTGCGCAGCGGACTGGGAAGGAGGCTGAACACCAAAAATGGGGAGGAACTTGCTGAAAAATATGCGTTCGGAGGGACAGCCTGCAGGTATTCCCTGGCATGCCCACAATTGCATGGCACGAGATGTATTCATGGATTGGATAGTGGAACCTCACAGGCCGTGAAATGACCACACAAGTCCTCTATACTCTCCGCCACCCGAAGGCAGGCGTAACTTCACTTGCGAGTAGGATATGCAGTGCAGAAGTGGGGTTGCATGTTGGATCTCGGGGTGCGTGTAGTGAACTGGGGTTCAAATCTAACCTAGGGGTGCATCTACGCAGTTAAGCAGGGTGCAGGAACGGTTTATAGGGGTTCGCATGCAGAGTTCCCGAGTAATTACCGAATTACAATTCAGGTGCCGGACACACTTACGGGGGACACCGCGCAAGGCCCCCGAGATGCAGGCCTGCTTCGGGGTGGGGCCCCCACTCACTGTTTGAAGGGTGCGTGTATTTGCACCCAGGGGAGTCTGCAAAAGTAGCCGTTCTGGCTGGTTATGCTTTGCGTGTGGGTGTTTCAGTGGCGTTCCGGCCGCGACTTGCGACTACGGTTAGATTGCGCAGTATATTCCATGAATACGTAGGTCGCGCATTTTTCATTCTGCATGCCGGCTCGCGCCGTGTGCTTCTTGGCAGTACAGCCCCTGTGGGATTTCTGCAGACATTTCCTTGAATTGGGCCGAGTAGGTGTACAGTGTTGCAGCAAGCCGGGATTTGTCGGTGGGGAGTATTCAGAGTGGTGTGGGGATCCGATGTTGTATTTTCATGTATGTGATGTATATCCCAGCATACAACCTATTAGGCAAAAATCAAGAGTCATTTTAAACAGCTCCTCCTTTCATTTGCCAGGCACCTATGAGCTCAGCCACCTTGAGATCACACAGGAAGCTGCTTGCCAGTTTCACATTTAAAAGAGAAAGGCAAATCGAAATATGATATTGTGCTTATTTTCTTATATGTTACGTTATGCGACTGAGTTTTAATGTAGGTCAAACCACGTCAGTTAAATGCACAGTCCTGGTGGATGGCCAGGAGCTGCTGAGATGTGGAAACAAATCCTCGCGCTGGGTGGGAGGAGTGATGAATAATGCACCAGGGAGGTGGACAACTTCCCTTCTCCTGTTTAATTCAGGCAAGCTTTGAAGACTAATGTGTCGAGAAAGTGGCAGAAATAATTGCCTTTTTTGGATATGATGTGCTCCCTTGGCGGATTTGCTTCTTGGCTTAATGTGAAGAGAGGTGCATTTCTGTGTCGGGAAGCCGGGTGCAGAGCCCCGAAGGGTGTCACCACTCGTCGGCATTTGCAGCATTTCCCATTAGGGATAAAACCGCTTCCATTTATTTATAGTCCAAGCTATACGGGAAAGAGCCCGCCGGCAAGATTGACAGATGGAAGGGTGTGCGCGGGTCATGGAGGTGGAGTTTAAGGTGGGAGGAGGTATTGACTGTCTGGGAGTGGCCTGGTCACCTCGCCGGGTTTTGGTGACATAAAGTGATTTGCCCAGGATCACTCAATTTGTTTAAATGGGGAATCCGGTCTCCTCTTCTGCTTGATCATCCCTTCCAAAATCACATCCTGTACGCTTCCCCTTTCAAAAATCACATGATCTTTCGTACCCATTCCAAACCCTTCTGCTCTTCTCTTCTTCCCTCCCTCTTTGCCTTCCATAATTCCACACTCCTCATTAATTCCACCAGCTACTCTCATCATATTCCATCTGCCCTAAATCCTGTCCCCCTCCATCCCCTGCCTCTTCACCTTCCATAAGCCTCACGAGCGCTCCCACTTTCCACATGCTCCTCACGTCCCCTTCGAAAAACTGCCCTTTTACCGATTGGGAAAGCTCCCTTGGCCACAGAATGACCGAATAAAACTGCCCACCACAGTCCCCTGAACAAGAGCCTGACTTGTGTATCTCAATTAATCATGACCTAAGAATTAAAGGAATCAACCTTTTATTCAAAATATATAGATACATGTTGCTAATATACAACAGTACAAAGCTAGAGCAAAAGAGAAGCAAGAAAAGTATTGTAGAAACATCAATCCACCTACATTTGTTTCCCACTTGCATTCCCCTGTGTTTTCCATCCGCTCCCCATTCAATATTTGCCCTCTACCATCTTTTCCATTTACTTCCATTCCCATACTACAAACAATCTGCTAAAGAGACTTAGGGGGTAATTCATAGATTTTAGCGCAGAAGCAGCGCACGCGGGCAGCGCAGAGAGGGAGCGTGCGCCAGCATGCGCTAGCAGAGTGCTCCAAAACCCATTTTCACGCACAGCGTATTCATGGATTCTTACATCCATAACCAGTCGTGGCACAGAGTGGCGCAACGACCCTGCATCAGCGCCATTTACGCCCCCAACCCCGCCCTGTGTGCCAAAAACATTGCACATGGTGCAAAGGCCAGCAGGGGACAAAGGCACATACATCCCCCCAACCACGAAAACGTGCTAAAAACGCCACACAGCCCTCACGCACCAGTGAAATTGCATGGAAAACTCCCCACGCACCCCTCGGAATATGCGTACCCCGCTCGCGCCAGTGAAATCATGTGGAAAACTCCCCGCGCACCCCTCTAAATACGCATACCGTGCTCCCGCCAGCGAAATCATATGGAAAACTCCACGCGCACCACTCGGGGTACGCGTACCCCGCTTGCACCAGCAAAATCGCGTGGAAAACTCCCTGCGCACTCCTCAGTTTACGCGTACCCTGCTCGCGCCAGCAAAATCGCGTGGAAAAAGCCCCCACTGTGGTGTGGGTTGCCTGTGGGGCATGGGGAAGGTGGATGGGCTGCCTGCGGGGCATGGTGAGGGTGGATGGGCTGCCTGTGGGGCATGGGGAGGGTCGATGGGCTGCCTGCGGGGCATGCCGAGGGTTGATGGGCTGCCTGAGGGGCATGCCCAGGGGTGATGGGCTGCCTGTGGGGCATTGACTGGGGTGATGGGCTGCCTGCAGGGCATGGTCTGGGGTGATGGGCTGCCTGCGGGGCATGGGGAGGGTGGATAGGCTGCCTGCGGGGCATGCCCAGGGGTGATGGGCTGCCTGCGGGGCATGGTCTGGGGTGATGGGCTGCCTGTGGGGCATGGGGAAGGTGGATGGGCTGCCTGCGGGACATGGGGAGGGTGGATGGGCTGCCTGCGGGGCATGCCCAGGGGTGATGGGCTGCCTGCAGGGCATGGTCTGGGGTGATGGGCTGCCTGCGGGGCATGGGGAAGGTGGATGGGCTGTCTGCGGGGCATGGGGAGGGTGGATGGGCTGCCTGCGGCGCATGGTGAGGGTGGATGGGCTGCCTGTGGGGAATGGGGAGGGTGGATGGGCTGCCTGTGGGGCATGCCCAGGGGTGATGGGCTTTATGCGGGGCATGCCAAGGGGTGATGGGCTACCTGCGGGCATGCCCAGGGGTGATGGACTGCCTGTGGGGCATGCCCAGGGGTGATGGGCTGCCTGCGGGGCATGCCCAGGGGTGATGGCCTGCCTGTGGGGCATGAACTGGGCTGATGGACTGCCTGCGGGGCATGCCCAGGGGTGATGGCCTGCCTGCAGGGCATGGTCTGGGGTGATGGGCTGCCTGTGGGGCATGGTCTGGGGTGATGGTCTGCCTGCGGGGCATGGGGAGGGTGGATGGGCTGCTTGCGTGTATTCCAGGGGTGCACAGGGAGTTTTACACGCGTTCGGCCTGGCGCGAGTGGGATACACGTATTCTGGGGGTGTGCGGGGAGTTTTACACGCGATCGGCCTGGCGCGAGCGGGCTACGCGTATTCCGAGGTATGCGCGGTGAGTTTTACATGCGATTTCAGCTGGTGCGAGTGGGGTACGCGTATTCCGAGGGGTGCGCAGAGAGTTTTACACGTGATCGGCCTGGCGCGAGCGGAGTACGTCTATTCCAAGGGATGCGCTGGTAGTTTTCCACGTGATTTTGCTGGCGCAGCGGGGTACACGTATACCGAGGGGTGCGCGTGAGTTTTACACGTGATTTGGCAGTGTGGGCCCTGCCGGGTGTGGCCCTCCTACCCCCCATGCCCTGCAGGCCACCCACACCACAGGGAAGCACCCTACACCCCTGGGCATGCCCTGCAGACAGTCCATCACCCCTGGGCATCCCCTGCGGCCAGCCCATCACCCCTGGGCATGCCCCGCAGCCAGCCCATCACCCCTGGGCATGCCCCACAGGCAGCCCATCACCCCTGGCCATGCCCCGCAGGCAGACCACATGCCACCATGCACTTGAGAGCCCTGACACATGTCCCCCACCCCACCCCCATTGACGGCAACCTGCCAGCAGGCCCGACTCCTGTCCCCCACCCCACCCCCATTGACGGCAACCTGGCAGCAGGCCCCGACTTCTGTCCTCCACCCCACCCCCATTGACGGCAACCTGCCAGCAGGCCCCGACTCATCTCCCCCACCCCACCCCAGTGATGGGCACCTGCCAGAGGCTCCGATTCATGTCCCCCACCCCATTGTCGGCAACCTGCCAGCAGGCCCCGGCTCATGTCCCCCACCCCCTTTGACGGCAACCTTCCAGCAGGCCCCGACTCATGTCTCCCACCCCACCTCCAGTGATGGGCACCTGCCATCAGGCCCCGACTCATGTCCCCCACCCCACCCCACCCCCAGTTATGGGCACCGGCCAGCAGGCCCCGACTCATGCCTCCCACCCCACCCCCATTGACAGCAACCTGCCATTAGGCCCTGACTCATATGCTCCATCCCACCCCCACTGACGGCAACCTGCCAGCAGGCCCTGACATATGTCCCCCACCCCATCCCCAGTGATGGGCACCTGCCAGCAGGCCCCGACTCATGTCCCCCACCCCCAGTGATGGGCACCTGCCAGCAGGCTCTGACTCATGCCCCCCACCAACCCCCATTGACGGCAACCTGCCAGCAGGCCCCCGACTCATGTCCCCCACCCCACCCCCACTGACGGCAACCTGCCAGCAGGCCCCGACTCATGTCCTCCCACCCAACACGTCATCACAATCCAGAGCCATGGCCCTTATGGCCACCCAAATCCCACCCCACGCCACTCCAGTCCAAACACCCAAACAAGCATTCCATCCACTTCACATTGAATGCCCCATGTCATGATAGAAAACAAATAAGCAGCATGCCCATGGATACATGTCCCTCAGACCCACACAATGGCGACACATGAGTGAGAAAACCCAGATTGTGACATTCACAAAACGAATGAGAGAAGACCATACAAGTAAAGTAGAGAAAAAAACTGTATTAAATAATAAACTAAATTAATAAAACAAATGCACACAAGAAGAAAAAAAAAGAATCCAAGTCCGGAAGTCCAAAAATGATTTAAAAAAATTAATGCTGTAACCAATCAAATCCAACGTAAAAAGGGCTCTAATGCGTCAGTCCATTAAACAAAAGCCAGAGTTCCAAAAAAAGCAAAGTATTCCACGATGGGTCAAAAAATAAAGTAAATCCAGGTCCATAACTATACACAAATGAATATCCAAGGGTCCATGAGCCCAACAATCCAAAGGAAACCTAACCAAAATCCGACCTAATAAATAACTATATACAAAAAGGCGGGGCATAGTCCATGCTCCCCAAAGAAAAAAAAAAGGAAACCTACACCTACATAACTATTTACAAAGGTGGCGGGCTAGTCTGACGGCTCACTCATTGATGTCCCGGGCCCGGGCATCAGCAAACTCTACTTCAATGTCCCGGACACAGGCGTCTTCCCTGGCATTGAGGTCTTTCAGGGATGCAGCCATGGCCTCTTCCAACTCCCTGCAAATTGCCTTGATGCACACAGCCCGCCTCAACGCCCGGTGCATGGAGTTCTCAGCCCTGACCATTTTGAGCCGTGCCCTCTCCACCCGCCGCTGCTCTGCATCTATTTGCCGGCCCAACAGCTACCATACGGAAGACACTCCCAATTCTAGGTCCTCCTGCCCGATGGCCGATGCCTGCCCCTGGGATGTTGATCGCCCCGAGCCATGATCGCTCCCACTCTGAGCCTGCTACTGCCGTGTACGTGCCCTGCCTGTTGATGCCTGCACGTCCTCCTCTTGCTGGGGTCCAGTTGGTGGGGTGGCCACTCCTGCTGGACTTCCCACTCCCAACTGTGGCAGGAATGTGTCCTCCACCAGCCTGGCCGCTGGCTCAGGGGCAGCTCCACAGGGGTCCCAGGTGATACTTGGGCTAGAAGATGGCAAGGAGGACGACTGGCGCATAGGGGGCTCAGTTGAGGAGGGGGTCGCTAGATGATCCAGCACACGGATGAACCCAGTACCAACAACCTGTCCTAGTAGGTCGACGCGGCCAAAGAGTTATTTGAAATGATGTGCATTGTCCAGACGAGAACCCTGCACGTCATCCTGAATACCACGTTGGCGCAACACCACCCCAGCTAGGACAGGCTCAATCCTGTCACGGATTGCAATGTCTGCAGGGAGAGGAAGGCCAGTTGTTGTATGCGCATCCCCTCCCTGATAACGGGTCTGGGTGGAGGCATCCCTGCTGGTTCCAGATGATTCGGTCACAGGATCGGGGACAGGATTACACACAGGCACCTCTGCGGCTGCCTGTGCTGCCTCCTGTCCCTGCCGTTGGACTGCACCACTAGCACTAGTGGAATCCCCCCTCCAGGCCCCGTGCGTGGGCCTTCCACGGTCTCCTCCTCAACCAAACCCCCCACCAACCTGGATGACTCTGTGCCATCTTCCTCCACAGGCCCCTGTGGGGGCTTTGCTGCCCCTACTGCTGCCGAGGAGTCCACCTCCAAACTCCGCCTCTTGGACCTTCCCTCGGCAGGTGCGGCCATGGACACGGCACCAGACTCCTCACTCCCGGAGGAGATGAGTACCTTGGAGGGGAGCTGGGCCATGCGTCTCCGGCTGGCGGTGGGATCCCTGCCGCTGTGCTCCACAGCACCATCTCCGCCCTCTTTATCAGTCGACGCTGCAGACAGGGAGAGACAGAACACAGGCATCAGGGCACTGTACAATGGTCTGATACACACAAGACAGTTGCACATGAGTGGCAGTGTCAAACTTCACAGATGGCATCACACTCCCCAACATAGATATCATTTGAAGCCACACACATGCACAAATTAACAGGAATGGTACAGAAGGCAGCAGCATCCATATACACACATCAGCATGAACATCCGAAGGTTGGCCTGGCATCACCAGCAACATGGGGAGTGCCGAACACATGCAAACACGCCACAAGACAGACATGGATCTGTACATCTGCACCACCTGTCACAGTGCAATCATCGGCAAATATGTCACATCTGCCAATCGGGTTCCTACATGTCTGTGTCACATGCATCCATGGTGTCTCAAAGTCGCACACGTGTCAAACACACACACACGCACATGCACACTGTGCACGCACATGAAGGTGGAAATGCTAACATGTGTGCGTCTCCACATGCAGTTGTGCATCATGCTTTAGAACACATACATCATTGATGTGCATCACACATGACTGGACTCACATGCAGCAGGGACATGTCCATGCACATGTCAGTTATCCATTGTTCAAGGAACAGTTCCATGGACGGGCCTTCCGTTTTCTCCGGTACGCCCAGGATGCGAACATTATTTCGCCTTGATCGGCCTTCACTGTCCTCCGCTTTCTCCTCCAGTGTTTTCAGACGTGCCACTACCCCGGCCATTCTTTGTTCCATGGTGCGCAGCCCATCTTCAGTCCCAGAGATCCGCTGTTCCGCTTCTCCTGTGCGGGAGGACAGTTTCTGGAGATCGTGACGGAGGAGCGAGACGTCTGTGCTGATGCTATCCATTTTTTGTTCCATGGAGGTTCTGGAGTTTGTTATCGCAGCCATGATATCCTTCAGGGATATGTCTTGTTCTGTTTCTAATATGATGTTTGATTGTTCATGGTCCGCTTGTGCGCTTGCTGCGGCCGTGGTGAATTGGTCCATTTTGCTTTGACTTGTCAATTTTTTTGCTTTGTCTTTCCCCATAGCAGCCGGCATGGTTCATAACGTTAATCGGTAACATCCGAGGCAATCGTTCCGTCGTAGAGCTTCTTTCCTCCCCTAGTCCGGGTGCACTCTGCCGGATACTGTGTTGGGGTTTAGTGCGCAGTTAGTTTTGGGATCGCACAGCGTTCAATACCGCACCCTCCGTTACTTCTTTGGCTATATCGGTGTTCCCGCGTAGGCAGGTGCCTCGTGAGACAGTTTCACCATGTGCCACCGTGTTCTGGCCGCCTTGCCGGGTGAGGATGGCCGTTGGTCCTAGGGAATCTGTGTGTCTCAATATGGCGGATCTGTCTCGTTATGGAGGGCCGGGAGAGTCCTCATAGCGGGCCCTCCGGCGGCAGGGGGGAGACACGCAAGTGTCTGCTTTCCTGTCCCCCCTTCTCCTTACCGCAGAATAGAGGTAGTATCTGTCTGACAGCAAGCGGGAGCCACTTCAGGAGTCTGGTGGGTGGCCAGTGCTATGTGGAACGCCCGAGGAGTCCCAACGGTTCCGGACGCTCCGATGGTGCCGACAGGCAGAAGCAGTGTACGGGCACGTACGTCGTTACGTTGGTGCGGATTTGGCTGCCTGTGAACGATAGCCGCTGATGCCGCTTCCAAGGGTGTATCCCTTCCGCCTCACGATTTGTCGTTGGGGGGTGATTTCCACGGCTCCACTGGTTTCACCGGCGGGAGACAGGGAGGCACCCAGCGCTCCCCGCAGTCCGGGAGGGGCACCGGGATTCACTTGGTTCTAATTTAGGGTCTTTTGCCCGTCGCGTGGCCCTGCACAGTACCGCACTCGCCAGCCGCCGGTATTCGGGCAGGGTTCGATGGTGACACACGGTGGTCTCCGTTCATCCGCGGTCCGTGGCGGCCATTTTGTGTGCTCTGTGGCGCGCACGCTTGCTTTCTTGAAAGTCTCACCAAGTGGGTTCTGCGGCACCGATTTTCACCAGGAACAGGTAGGGACGTGCAGTAGGGGTTCCCGCATCGAGTAGTCACCTTTGGGTATTTGTAGTCTTGCAGGAAAACAGGATTGTTTCAGGATTTGGCTGGCGGCCCGGGAGCGAAGCGGGCTCACGTCCTCATCGCTCGGCTGCTGGCCATGCCCGACCTGCAGTGATTTTGATTGCAATTAATAAGCCTGGCATTGGTCTGCCTTTGTGCAATAGTTTTGTAGGTAATAATAACACGTCATAGCCATCCCATACAGGAGTTTCTGATAGCTAGGTTTCCTGTAAGGCAATAATGTTATAGTTATTCAATTTATTCGGTATGCTTTTAATAAGATGTTTATGTCTCTGGGTATTCCAACTAGCTAGCTGAAAGCACTGACAAATATTTGCTATGTATTGCTACTTGTCCTTGGAATGTCATGGCTGTTGATAAACATATCCACTTAGTAAAGAGTCTGCCTGCCCTGTTAGCTGTAGCAGTTTCTGTGTGCATGTGATGGCGATAGATCAGAGATCTTGCTGTCTTTTCCTACAGTGGTATGGTTCTTCAATTTGCATAGGCTGGTTATTTGAGTCAATCGGGGGTTCATGGAAAAGCGTGAATCCCATTTCAAACAATGTTTGTTTTGCCTGCCAAATTGTTTTCATAACAATGCCAGATTGCAACCACAGAGGCGCTAAGGACAAGTCATTCTCATTCAAAAATTCTACTCTGTATATGTCGGATTTTAGTAAGTCTTCAAGACTTAGCCCCCAGAGCCAGGGCAGCCCCTGCCCGGCAGCCCCATCGGCTAAGGACCCCAAGGCAAAGGACGGCTCCAACTGGACGGCTCCAGATCGTATCTGCAGGTATCCGCAGGAGAAGCAAGAAGCCAAGTAAGCGTGGCAAGGGCAGGGCCAGAAGCAACTACTTCAGGCCATACTACCCTACCACCCCTCTAACTCAGCATCAATCCCTCTATAGTCAAACTCGGAATCCCAGCATTGCATTGCTCCCAATTACATTTTTGAAGTGTCCCAATCGCATTCAGGCGCTGCGTCCAATAGCCTCTCCGAGGAAAGCTGCATTTAGAAATGTTCCCAATTGCATTAGCAGTGTTCCCAATTTGAATTTAGGTGCTGCGCCCAATAGCCCTTGAAGAAAGTTACATTTAGAAGTGTCCCCAACTGCATATAGAAGTGTTCTCAATCGCATCTAGAAGTGTTCCCAACTGCATTCTTGAAGTGTTCCCAAATGCATTCTTGAAGTGTTCCCAACTGCATTCTTGAAGTGTTCCCAACTGCATTTTTGAAGTGTCCCAATCGCATTCAGGCGCTGCGTCCAATAGCCTCTCCGAGGAAAGCTGCATTTAGAAATGTTCCCAATTGCATTCTGAAGTTGCGCGCAAACGCCTCCCTGAGAAAAGTTGCATCTATAAGTATCCCCAATTGCATTAGCAGTGTTCCCAATTTGAATTTAGGTGCTGCGCCCAATAGCCCTTGAGGAAAGTTGCATCTAGAAATGTTCCCAATTGCATTAGTAGTGTCCCCAGTTGCTTTTACTAGTGTTACAAATTGCATTTAGGTGTTGCGCCCAATACCCTCTCCGATGAAAGCTGTATTTAGAAGTGTTCTCAACTACATTTAGAAGTGTCCCCAATTGCTTTTACTAGTGTTACAAATTGCATTCAGGTGTTGCGCCCAATACCCTCTCCGATGAAAGCTGCATTTAGAAGTGTTCTCAACTACATTTAGAAGTGTCCCCAATTGCTTTTACTAGTGTTACAAATTGCATTTAAGTGTTGCGCCCAATAGTCTCTCTGAGGAAAGTTGCATTTAGAAGTGTTCCCAATAGGATTCTGAAGTTTAGGTGCTGCGTCCAATAGCCTCTCTGAGGAAAGTCGCATTTAGTAGTGTCCCAATCGCTTACCACTGTACCCTGTATATTATTGAATCTAAAACTGTGACTAATAATCTGACTCCCCCTCTAAGCAAATAGAATCTAGAGGCTGACCGAATATCCTCCTGGGGTCAAACAATCTTAGAAGTGTACCCAATAAACTAAAACAATCTCTATCTACAACTGTAACTAGAAAAGCACCAAGTAAACCTAAGACCATCTTCGAGCAGTTGAACCTTGAAGCGTACCTAAAAGCGTGTCATCACCGATCTTAGAATCTTAGAACTTAGCGCTGAGAACAGAGGCACATTTAGAGCGGAGAAATGTGGGGAACAACCGAATGGGGGGAGAGACTGAGTGTGGGGAGCGTATGAATGTATAGAACATATGAGTGTGGGGAGTGTATGAGTGTGAGTAACGGATGAGTCTGGAAAGCGGATGGGTCTGGAGAGCGGATGGGTCTGGAAAGCGGATGGCTGAGTGTGGGAAATGGCTGAATGTGAGAATGGCTGATGAGTGTGAGGAATGGCCGAGTGTGGGGAATGGCCGAGTGTGGGGAATGGCCGAGTGTGGGGAATGGCCGAGTGTGGGGAAGGGCCGAGTGTGGGGAAGGGCCGAGTGTGAGGAAATGGGCTGAGTGTGGGGAATGGCTGAGTGTGGGGAATGGCTGAATGTAGGAATTGGCTGAGTGTGAGGAACGTACACAATATGCATTAATATGCGGGAACATTCGAATGAACATATATCATACCACACCTCACGCCTACTCTCCTCCTTACACCATCACTCAAATAGAACACAGGGATACTATGACACCATTCGGTATAACTGTTCTCATATCAACATCGCCCGCTCACTCCCCATCACTCTAAGTAACCACCGCTGGTTTAACACCCCCAGCCAGGCGTCTCTCCTCAGGCCTAACGCAGCCACTCTCGAGCTGGATTAATTCTGCCAGAGCGTACACATTCTCCTGACCTCTCAACCACCACACCTACCGCTAAGAAGCAGCTACCACAATAACCCCGCACCAGCTGCACACATACTCTGTGCGCACACGCACCTTTTGTCTCTCTTCACCCTCTCTACTGACTCGAACCTCGGTTCCCAAGGGCGTTCAACCTACCAGCGCCTTCAGACCATACCAATGGTATATAAGGCGCTATATAAATGCAAAATACAATACAATACAATACATACACATCCAGACATGGGCCTTTCCAGACATATGTCCAAGCTGCACACTTCCAATCAGTATGCATCGACACTTAACGGTCGACTCCGGACGGGTCTGCCTCTCGAGGACCTGGAGGTGAAGCGCTGGGTGTATGCATTCCAGGACCCTCATCTGGTCGTTGGTAAGGTGGACCCGGCACCCCACTGCATCCGCTGCGTCCAAGAGGCGCTGGGCCTTCCTGAGGGTCCTGGACCTGAAGTCCTCCCAGCGCTTATGGACATGTGGTAGGTCGCAGGTTGCCACCCCCTCCGCATTGATGGCAACCACGATGTCCATCCAGATCCTCCTCCGTCCATCCTTGTCGGCGCGTGTTCTTCCAAAGAGGGCATCATAATGCACCAGGACTTGGTCCACCAGGATGCCAACCTCTCCTGCTGTGAAGCTGGCAGCCCTCTCCTTCTCTGGCTGTGGGTTGCCAGTGGTCTCAGGTGGTGTTTCCGCCGACATGGCAACCCCCGAGGCAGGTGTGGTTGGGCAACTGGGTCCTGGTGCTGGCTGTAGAGCGAATTAACTGCAGTTAGGAGTCTTCTGTTCCAGCAGGGGTGGTCACAGCAACTGGACCCCTGCAGATGGCTGACGTGCAGGCACCAAATAGCAGGGCACGTGGCCAGCAGGCAGGCAGGCAGCAGCAGATGGCTGGTGGGAGTCGGCTCGGGGCTCTGGGGGGCAGGAAAATGGCCTTCTGGGCAGGAGCGTGGTCTTCCGTGTGTTGTCGCGTGGCCAGCTTGATACGGAGTGATGTGCCACGTGAAAAAACAGCATGTCAGCTTGTAATTCAAGGAAAGGCCCTTATCGTGTAAGCGCATAAGTGACGTGACGTGCCCAGGCATTTCTGTCGGCACGGGTGCACAGTGAATCTGCATGTGCAAAAACAGCACGTCCGCGTGTTAATGCGTGTAATTCGAGGAAAGGGCCGTAGTGCGTAAGTGACGTGACGTTCAGGTGCGTTTCCCTCGGCACAGGTTAAAGGTGAGCAGGGCCAGCAGTTTGCTCTACGTGCTTTTCGTGGAGGCCGACGCATGTGTTGCTACTTCTAGTTGTCTCATGCGCCATCACTACTTCACAGCGGATCAGGGACATATCTCTTCTTTTGGCAGAGGCATTGGCTATGCGTGTTTTTCATTACCACGCTAGTCAGACGGTGAGTTGCACATGCTATTTTCCCCACTGTGGGTCCCCCTGTGTATCGCTTACCCATTTTCGAGGTCATAGTAGCCTTCGTGATCCACGCGTATGTGTTTTTCATGTCCCTGGGTGCCACTTCGTACTGCAGGAGGTCAATTTCACACACATGGGCTACCGGGGGTTGGGAACACGGTTTTACTACAGTTTTGGGGTACCTGAGCATTGCGTGACCTGTCACTTTATCACCGGGGTCACATACAGCCTTGCAGGCACATAGGAGTGCTGTTTACATCTAGTATCCCACCCCCTTCACCCCAATTGCCCAGGAGAGTTGTCGTGTACACCTCCCATTGGCACTACTACATCTGTGCCATGGTTGGGAGGCCACGAAAGGTGAGGGGCGCCTCAGCTGGGTGTCCTCCATGTGGTGGGCGTGGTCAGGGACGTGGGCGGGGTGACCAGGGAGTAGTGGGTGTCGGAATTGAAACAATATTATGCCTCCTATCGTAACAATTGTATGTGTATTGGCCTACGCCAAGTTGTCTAAACATCATATGCGAACAAACTCCACGGCAAGGTCTTGACCTTAGAGAAAGTAATGTAAGTCGCCATCTTGGATTAAGCCGCCATTTTAGGTTCTCTTGTTATATGGAAGTCACCCTGAACATCAAAATGGAGGCCGAATGACATTCTGAGTAAGATTCTGGCCGTTGTGACCTCCATACACATGAATAATTAATATGCCTGCAGGCCACTTGTCGGGGTCGCGAACTGAGACCTTGTCCTAACGTTGACCTATATGTAAATGTACACCTATCTCAGTGAAACTAATCAAAATGCATATATTACAGGATTAACCTGGCAAGGAACCCATAGGCCCGGCTCATAGAATGGTTAACCCGCGAGAGGGTTGGCCAAGGGCTGGACAAACTGTATAAAAGGCCCAGGTATTCCAATGTGCGGTCTCTCACTAAAACATCGAACCCTCGTTGAAGTTCTTTTGTGTTACTCTGAGAGCCGAATAGCTATCCGTTTGTCAATTGACTTGGTAACTGTTGTAGCTTTTAAATAAAGCACTTGTATGTTCTTTGTAACCTGTGTTGGTGTGTTTCTTTCTGGGCTTCCCGGCCTCATATTATTTTTCTGTTTCCACAGTTGGCGCCCGAATAGGGACCCTCAAGATTGATGCCGGATCATTGAAGGTTGACGCAGACTATCGAACAGGGATCGGACGGTGTGATACTGCAGGCCTGACCGAACGAGATGCGATACCTCGGCAGCGCTGCACGATCCGATCCTTGGACGATATTCGTGTGGTCTGACACGGCATCTTGACGAGGGTCCATTTTTGAGGCGGGCAGATTTGTCGAAACCACCAAACACAAGGTAAAATTCGTTAGGTAATTTCTTTGGTAAACCGTACGGTCCTCCTTAGGTTTGGTCTTAGGTTTGGTCAGGTGCAGTCGTGACCCGACTCTTAATTTAACCCTGACAATTTGAATTTGGCGTATTGTATCTGCAGACACAATTATTGACCAGGTAACACCAATTTTTTGTGAAATGCCTGGGAAATTGTCTAGCTGCTTTAGGGCTCTGTTCCGCAGCGATCAACAATCTTTGGAATTTAGCCGCCCGGCACCACAGGAGGGGTCGCCGGCATGTACTATGTACTGTAAGTATGGCATTGGAAGTATAGTATTTAATGATATTTGGCACAGACAAACCAGACATGCCTCCGAATTTCAGTGGCCAATCAATGGTAGTTTCGAGATCCCCCATATTGAATACCTAGAATCGGTCTTGCTAAAAAAGAAGGCCAGACCTGCAGCATTTGATGTTTTGCAGAATTGGAAAAAAGAAGCGTTGCAGCAGCTTAAAAGTAGGGATAAACATACACGCCGTCATAAAACAAATGCCGAAAAGGCGTTGTTATATGATAAGGAAAAACATTCGGAGTCAGTCAAAAATATGGATGGGGCTTTCTCACTCGGTATCCAGAAAATGTATCCCTCTAAAGATTTCCACGCTTCTGAAGAATTTATTGAAAAATTGTTAAACGAACGCAGGCCTGGTGCCTCTGCGCCACCTCCGTATGATCCTCTCCCTGGTGCTCTGCCCATTCCTGCTGTTATTCCTGCTGTTATTACTGTTCCCCCTGTACAACCTACTGTTCCTATTCCTCTAGTTGTTGTTCCTCCACCTATCCTACCACGCCTTCCTCTTGCACCGATAGTTGCACCCTCATTGAATTTGCCCACACCTCCGCTCCCGAGTGGTTCTGTATTGACTGAAGTTGATCGGGGTGCGGGGTCAAAGATTGTCACTCGAAATACTGTTTCTGTCAACAAGAAACGGGAATTATTTGCATGGGCTGAGCACTGTATGGAGAGAGGTGATCAAGCTGACGTTTTTTCCACATTATCAAATATGGGCAATTTTCCCGAGAAAAATGTTTTTATCGAAGGTTTGGGGACTCATTTATGTGTAATGTGGGGTAGATTACATAATACAGATCTCCCACAAGGGGTGAGGGATCTAAATACTTTAGCGCTTTCGAGGGACACAGAGGAGAAAGTACATGGTCATGATGAGAGGTTGTTTGAGTACAGGAGGGACTTAGAAAAATTACGGGATGAGGATGGTGAAGATGACAGTATGTATGTACAGAAACGGTTCCTTCCGTGTCGTAGATCGGCATCTGAGGAAGTACGAATTTGCACCAAAGATGCGATTCGATGTATCTCGGATTCATCGATACCGCCGGATGAAGTATATGACACATATAGTCAGTATATAGTAGAAATACAGAGGAAGGTGATTCAGGTAATGGTACAGTACCTGCAGGATGAATGTGTACGGAAGAAGGTTAGTTGTCCTATAGAGTTATTGGGTATTTGTAAGAGGGCTTTTTCGCCCGACACTTCTTCTGCTGCCTTAGCGCTCAACCTGGCTCTGTTGCTTAGTAAGCGGTCAAAGTTACCTATAACTCAGTTGCCTATGAGAGAGGTTCCTCCGACATTTGTCCCAAAGGTTGAGATTCCCGCTAACGCTGGGACTGGTGCACCCGCTGTGGACATCCCTGCACATTATGTATCGCAATTTGTTCACGTCCCGTTCTCACGACAGGAAGTGAACACTATTAGACAATCAATTCCTGATATTAGGAAAAACCCGACAGGATTCTACAAAGAGATAGAGTCCGTTTTGCAGTCCTCTGTGTTCACCTTAAGTGATATTGACTTGCTATTCCCTGTACTCCTGCCCGTGGATTTATGGAAGCAGGTTCGAACAATAGACGATGTGCCAGGGTTAGGAGATACGTGGGCTAACATGATTAGGTTTGATGGGGAAAGACCAGCTGGTGACAAACCACCTCAGGTAATACTTACTTTGCCTGATAGAATTGTCACAAAATTGAAAACCATAATTCCTGAGAAAAAGAATTATTTGGGACAAGCTTACGGCCTGTGTCCAAGGAAAAACTGAAGGTGCCACCAAGTTCTTTAATAGATTCGAACAGGTATTCTCTGACTTCAGTGGACAGGACTTGGGCACAGAGTCTGGGAAAAGGTTGTTGGTGGACAAATTTGTACGTGGATTGTTGCCCGACATCCAATCACAGATTATGTCCTCTGAGAGCGCTGGGCAGGCGAAATCCCAATCTGAAGTTTTGCACATGGCTCAGTATTATGAGAACCGTGTTAATAATCAAAAAGAGAAAATAGAGAAGAGGAAAGGAGATTTGAAGACTAAAGTATTGTTACAACAAGTTGTTAGAAATCCCAGAGGAGGTAATTCACAGACCAGAGGTCAGTATGTTCCAAAAGGAAACGCTCCTTTGGGTCCTGTGAATGTTAATCAATGTGCCTATTGCCGCCAGGAAGGTCCTTGGCGTGCACAGTGCCCCGTCCTTCGACTAAGGTCAAACAACGCATTTGGGAGTATGGGTAGACGATCTAGAGGTCGCCCGGGAGTGGGGGGCCCTGATAGAGGTCAGTTCTTGCAAGATCCTCAGCAACCTTTTTCATGGGAAAATCAGACTTCGAGTGTGGATACGAGAAACATATTTGATCACTCTTCTGCTGCCTACCTTTCTGAAGAGCTTCCTTCCGACGACATTTTATTTCGTTAGGACTGCCCGAAGCAGGGTTTGGAACCTTCACCTATTCCCGTTAATCAGAAAGGTCCCTACGTTGAATTGTTAGTGGGGAATAGGAAACATCAGTTTTTGATAGACACTGGAGCACAGAAGTGCTCCATTGATCATTCCCGGGTTCCAAACATTCCACTGTCAGGGCAAACAAATGTTTCTGTAGGGTTTTCTGGCATACCAATTGCTTGCCCGGTTTCTTCGCCGGTATCTGTTTCTTTAGGTCCCTTCACGGACCATTGTCCCTTCCTCCTGACTTCGAACTGTGGAGAGAATTTTCTGGGGTTAAATTTGTTGAAGAAACTGAATGCAGTAATTCATTGTTCCTCTGACGGAGTGCGACTGACGGTTTCACCACAGCAACTTCCCAATTCTCAGTTTTTGACTCGACCATTGCCTCCTGAGTTTAGCTTTGTTCCGGAATGTTTGTGGGCGGTTGATGACAATGATGTCGGGGTGCTACAGATCGAACCCGTTAAAATAGTTTTGAAACATGGAGTTAAACTGCCACGCATTCCGCAATATAAAATATCAGTTGAGGGCGAGCGTGCTTTGAAGTGCATTGTCTCCGATTTTGTGCATCGAGGAGTGATTGAAGAGATTGCAGGTAGTTTATGTAACAGCCCAATTTTGCCTGTATACTAGAAAGGCGACAATGCAATCCCATACCGTTTCATAATTGATCTACGTGCTATTAACAAAGTTGTCGCCCCACAATTTCCAATTGTGCCTGATGTAACAACGATACTAACAATGATCCCTGCTGCAGCTACGCACTTTAGTGTTGTGGATCTAAAGAATGCTTTCTTTAGTATTCCTATACACAAGGAGAGTAGATATTTGTTCGCGTTCACCTTGGGGGGACGTTCGTCCACATTTACTCGTGCACCTCAAGGGTATACTGAAAGTCCAAGCATTTATAGTAGGACTTTGAAAGAGCAGCTTGATACCCTTGAATTGCCACCTACTTGTACATTGCTTCAGTATGTCGATGACTTACTTTTAGCTGCAGATTCTGAAAGTGCTTGTAAAGAAGGCACTGTATTGTTGCTTATTCATCTGGCTGAAAACGGTCATAAAGCTTCGCTCAAAAAATTTCAATATTGTTGTCAGAAGATCGCCTATTTAGGCTACCTCCTGTCAAAGGAGGGGAGAAGATTGACACCTGAAAGAATAAAACACATTTCTGGCATGTCTGTTCCAAATACACAGAAGGAAGTCAGAGCCTTAATAGGTATGGCTTCTTACTGTAGGTTGTGGATCCCGAACTTCTCACTAGTGATAAAACCGATGTTGGCTTTGACAAAGAAGGGCATTTCTTCGCCGCTGCCATGGAAATCGGAACATCAACGATCATTTGAGCTTCTCAAAACTGCGTTATGCTCTGCACCGGTTCTGGGTACTCCAAATTATGACAAGGCCTTTTTGTTGTTTGTGCATGAATGTGATGGATGTGCTTTGGCTGTGTTAACACAGGAACACGGAGGGAAGAATAGGCCGTGCGGCTACTACTCTTCCGCCCTTGATCCTGTTGCATGTGCTTAGCCAAGATGTTTGCGAGCTGTCGCTGCTGCTGCTGCGTCTGTAAAACAGAGTGTGGTCCTAGGCCATGATTTAATTTTGATGGTACCTCACTCTGTAGATGTCCTATTGAATAAAACCCAAACGCAACACCTCACCTCTGCAAGGCTGACAAGGTATGAATTTATTCTGTTTGCCCCTCACATTCAAATTAAGAGGTGTTGTGTTCTTAATCCGGCTGAACTCCTACCCTTCCCGCAAAATACTGTTTGCGGTGATGAAGAATTACATGACTGCCTTTATACTACTGAACAGGAAACGAAGGGCAGGATAGACCTTATAGACTCCTAGACTCCTTTGGGCAATGCGGAAGGGGAGCTGTTTTGTGATGGCTCCTGCTTCAAACTCCCAGATGGTACATCTACAGCTGCCTACGCAGTTACTACATTGAGTACGGTTGTTGAAACTAAGAGAATTACGCATAACTCTGCGCAGGTGCAGAGATTATAGCGTTGACCCGAGCTTGTGAACTCTCCGAAGGGCATACAGTAAACATATATACTGATAGCCAGTACGCCTTTGGGGTGGCTCACAACTTTGGGAGGCTCTGGTCGGAAAGAGGGTTCCTAACCTCACATGGGAAGAAGATTCAGCATGCTCCCCTGATAGTGCAATTGCTTTCGGCACTCTCATTCCCTAGGCAGTTAGCGATCATGAAATGTGCAGCACATCGTAAGGTCATAGATGATGTGGGAAAAGGGAACGCTTTTGCTGACCAGATAGCCAGGCAAACGGCCACAGACCTTAGCGCAGACATGTATGCTCTAAGGGAAACAAAAGATGCCTATGTAATGGATGAGGGTATCGGGTCTGTGCGAGATATCCAAACTGATGCCACAATAGAAGAATCCAAAAGGTGGGCCGAAGGGATGGGGAAACTGGATGACGATGGGTATGGGTGTTGGGTGGATACATCTGAAGGGAAATGGTTGCTCCCTGATTCATATGTGCTGGCAATGGTTACGATGGCACACGGTCCTACGCATGTGTGTGCTCAGCAGATCACGAAAAATGTTAGAACAAGTCTGGGTGAATGATAAAATTTTGAAGATTGCACAGCGACCTGTTCAGAATTGTTTGATTTGCTTACAGCACAATGTGGGGAAGGGGACAGTAACTCCAAAGGGTAGCTTTGGGCCCCCTTCTGTTCCCTTCGAGGTCATCCACTTTGATTTTATTGAGATGGAACGGTGTAACAATCTAAAATAGGTTCTTGTGATTATTTGTGCCTTTAGTAAATGGGTTGAGGCTTTCCCCCGTTAAGGATGCTACGGCCATGACCACTGCAAAGACTATGGTAAAGGAATTCTTTCCACGATTTGGGCTACCTAGGGTAATTTGGTCGGACAACGGTCCCCATTTCGTATCAGCAGTAATTTTGCAGATATGCACAGCGTTACACATTGAAAAGCGATTTCACTCGGCTAGACATCCTCAAAGTGCTGGGTTGGTAGAGAGACATAATGGCATACTAAAGAATAAGCTTGCAAAAACATTTGCCGGCACCAAACTGAAATGGCCAGATGCCTTACCTATTGTATTGTTAGCCATGCGTACGACACTACAAACTAAGACTGGGCTCTCTCCATTTGAGGTAGTGATGGGGAGACCTGCTAACATTTGGGGCCTTCCGAAGCCCAAAACTCTGAGGGAGGTCGAAAATGTATTGCTTGTAGACAACTGTAACCAGTTGACTAAAAATCTGTATCTCATTTATCATCAGGTCCAATCAGCTTTACCTGTACGGTTTACGGGCCCAGGACACAACATACAGCCTGGAAGTTTGGTCCTAGTGAAGGCCTACAAAAGGTCTTCCTGTCTCGCGCCTCGCTGTCGGGGACCCTATCAGGTGTTGTTGGTCACCCAAACAGCAGTGTGGGTGGCTGGAAAGAAGCAGTGGATCCACGCGACGCTTGTCAAGAAACTTCCTCACCCGACGCCACACGTTACAGAAGAAGCAGAACCCCTCGCTGATGCTACAATCTTTGATCCTGGAGTAGCAAACAGCGCTGTGAGTGTGTCGGAGAATTTCTCTGAGCCCGTGGAGCTTGGGGAACAGTCCATTTCGTCTCCGCACTCTTTGAAAAGGCCACTTCCGGAAAACACTGTTTCAAGTTCTGCGACTTCCGTCGCCTCCAATACGTTGCTTCCCTCAGGAAGTGACGTTACCCTATTTCCGGATCAAACAGTACTGGGTACCACCAGGTAGGACCTTCGACGAAGAAAATAGAACTACGGCACGGGTTTTGCCTGTGCATCTGGAAAGAAAAAGTTATTGACAGTTTTTCTCTTGCAAAAGGAAGTTTTTGAAAAAAATAGGAAAAAAGGGATTCTGCTGGCTAGGGTTGGGGAAGGACTAAGAAGTCGCGCGACCGTAGTGTCGCCAGCAACGAACATTGGGGTCGTCGATTGAGAAACTACGATGCCTGCCACCTCCACCGCTGCTGCTCGCATTGGACTTGTAAATAAGGGGGTGACCAACTCGGACAACGAACAATGTGCCTGTGTCCTGAAAACGTATTGCTGTGTTGTGTTAATAATAATTGGAATTTGTATAGTTACTGCTGTGGGACTTTGGTATTTCGAAGAAATGTACTCTCTAAAACCTCTACTGCCAATTGAGATTGTACCTACTGTTTGACTCCCTCTGTACACCTTCATACTTTGTCACCTAGAGACTCCCAGCATAGACAAAAGTACCATAATAACACTTTAATGATAATAATGAATTCAACGCATGCCATTTTTAATAAGAGTAATTGCTGGATTTGCACCCATTTACCGCAACATGGGAACAAGGGGCTAGGATGGTATATTCACCCTTTACCTTTAACGACTGCTTGCTATGCCTCACTTAGAGCACTATTCTTTGGCCGTTGGAATGACAGCATCTCAGGGAACTTTGATGGAACTAATTTAAATGATTTTGAGAAACGTGAATTGACTCTCCTGGGATGCTCGCTTTTTGCAAATAGAAGTAAACCTAATGTTGCTTCTATTAGGCCATCTGATAAACTATCTCTTCCTTTTCAAACTCTAATTTCCTTTAAAATGGCTCCGATAGGCAATAAGGACGCTGTGCCTCCTTCCTACTCTATTAATCATAGCCCCGATTCAGTCCCCTTTTGTGTACAAAGAATTGGCACTCGTTCAATGGGAAACTTTGAAGGTTGCGTGAACATTGTAAATTTGACAGGGGAGAACAGGCCTCTGTACGTGGGGGGGCATGTCTATTTTGTTTGTGGTAGTACAGCATTTCCCTGGTTGCCCAAGGATTGGCAGGGAACCTGTTATTTAGGAATCCTGTTACCTGGGGTATTTATAGCTAGTACATGGGAAGTATCTAAGGCTCGCCCACGGCGGGACGAGAACGGAGATACCCCTGGGCAAGTATTGGGAGATATAGCAAAATCAGTTGTGCCGTTTTTGGGACAGATAGCAAATTCTGAAAATATTAGGGGGCTAGCAAGGGTACTGGAGAGAACCATCAATCGGACCACGGATATACTCTGCAATATGACAATAGAACAGAAAGCAATAAGATTGGTAGCACTCCAAAATCGGATGGCATTAGATGTCATCCTGGCAGAACTTGGTGGAGTATGCAAATTAGTGGGGTCCGCTTGCTGTGTTTTCGTACCAGATTCCACACCGACAATTTTCAAAGCAATACAGAACTTGCACATCCTTAGTTCAGAAGTGCATGTTCCTGTGGGAGATTGGAGTATTAGTGCTTGGTTCTGGGATTCTCTACGATTCTGGGGTTGGAAGGTGCTTTCTGTTATACTGGTTATTTTGGGAATCCTGCTATTCCTTTGTAGCTGTTTCCAATGTCTACCTAGTATATGTGCAATGCTAGGGGGATGTTGTGCTCAGGCAGCGAGCACAATAGGGCACAAAATGTATGCCCCAGATACAGCATCTAAAGAGTTTGTGTTACAAGAGGTTCTGATGAACGACCTAATGGCTATAGATATTACAGATAATGATGCAGGATGTATGGACGACAATGCATGGAGTTATTTACAAAGATATTAGAAATGATATTAGCATTTGGCATAGGCCAAAAGGAGGGTTTGTCGGAATTGAAACAATATTATGCCTCCTATCGTAACAATTGTATGTGTATTGGCCTACGCCAAGTTGTCTAAACATCATATGCGAACAAACTCCACGGCAAGGTCTTGACCTTAGAGAAAGTAATGTAAGTCGCCATCTTGGATTAAGCCGCCATTTTAGGTTCTCTTGTTATATGGAAGTCACCCTGAACATCAAAATGGAGGCCGAATGACATTCTGAGTAAGATTCTGGCCGTTGTGACCGCCGTACACATGAATAATTAATATGCCTGCAGGCCACTTGTCGGGGTCGCAAACTGAGACCTTGTCCTACCGTTGACCTATATGTAAATGTACAACTATATCAGTGAAACTAATCGAAATGCATATATTACAGGATTAACCTGGCAAGGAACCCATAGGCCCGTCTCATAGAATGGTTAACCCGCGAGAGGGTTGGCCAAGGGCTGGACAAACTGTATAAAAGGCCCAGGTATTCCAATGTGCGGTCTCTCACTAACACATCGAAACCCTCGTTGAAGTTCTTTATGTTACTCTGAGAGCCGAATAGCTATCCGTTTGTCAATTGACTTGGTAACTGTTGTAGGTTTTAAATAAAGCACTTGTATGTTCTTTGTAACCTGTGTTGGTTTGTTTCTTTCTGGGCTTCCCGGCCTCATATTATTTTTCTGTTTCCACATGGGACTCCAGGGTGTCCAGGGTGGCTGCACAGGGGGAAGAGGCAGGGGTCCGCCACTTCGGCAGGATGTAGTGCCACGTGTTGGTGCAGTCATGCCAGCCACCTCTGTGGTTCCGGGAGATGCAGCTCTTGCATCTGACACTGGCGCCCATGTGACCCGGCAGTCAGTTTCATTGACTGCCATGGGCCCAAGGGTATTGGTAGCTGCAGGTGCAGCTGTGGCCACCATGACCCAGGCTCAGAGTCGGCCAGCGCATGCTGCGTTGGCACCTGAAGAATCCCATGATGATTTCCAGGTGGTCAAGAGGCACGTGGTAAGTGCACGCAGGGCTGCTCTGACCGAGGCACATGTCACTGGGGCAGTGTTGTCATCTGCTGGCCGAGCAGCCGGGTGTTGCGAACTGCATGGTCAGATGCAGCCGACACGAACCCGGCTGTGAGTCTGCCAGCCAGGACAGTCTCGGTCAATGACCTTGGCACAGCGGCTGTTGCTGCGCTAGGTCCAGTCAAGAGCACCCAGCAGCCACTGACGCAAGTCAGGGCTTCCGTCCTAGTTCCACCTGCCACTCCCTTGGTTCAATCCACCAGTGCCACTGCCCCTACTGATCAGGGCGGCATTTGCCAGTCAGGGTCCGGATCACTGCCCAAGAGGAGGAAGTTTGCACCTGCACAAGAGACTGGGACCCCAGACACGGCTCCGGCCTCCGGCACGTCGAGGAAAAAGCCTTTCGGCAAGCAGGAACTGTACTTCCTTGTGAGCTACGTGTCAGAACACGACCGTGATATGCTAGTGGTCCCAAATTGTGACACTACGCCTGCCCAGCGTTGGGACCACTGGAAGCATGTTGCGGAGGGTGTTAGTGCATTCGGACATGAGGTGCACACAGCTCAGGAGTGCAAAAAGCTTTGGGATGACCTCCGACGCTAGGCTAAGCTAAAGCATGCCTCTAATTATGCCATGACTCGGGTGACTGGCAGTGGGCCACCATCTGAGGAGGTAGAACTCACTCCACACGAGGTGATCGCTGCAGAGTTCATCCGGCAGAATTGTACGAAGGAGTGGGAGAGATGCTGGATTTTGATGCCCTGTCCAGTGAGTGTTGTTGTGTTTTTGTCCAGGCCATGTGTGGTTTGCTTGTGCGATGTGTTGTGCTTGACTGCCATTACATGCTATGTGTAGATGGTTCTCATGTGCGAGTCATGCACTGCTTCACTAATGCGTGCCTGCTAGACATGTGGTGCAGACAGGGACTGTCCTCATCACCACACTTGCACCCTACTCACATGCTAGTCACCCGGCTGCCCCTCCGGTCCATGTTCCAGCTCACTGTCCCTTCTGCATGTAGCCTGGGTTGTCTTTCCACTCAGGACTCGGACTATGTCTGACGTGCATGTGTGTTCTGCCTGCATGTGGGTATTCCACGTAGGCATGCTACCTTGCCCCTCCACCCCCCTGCACCCTAATCTCAGCATGGCACTGGTGGGAAACATGTTGGACTACTGCAATGACCTGTTCAACGCTCCTGTCTACATGCACACTTCCCCCTGCCAACCTGCACAACACATACTGTCCTTGATGCAGGGTGTCTCACTCGGACTGTGCAGATGGCAGATGCTCCGCAGGGACATGAGTGCCCATTCATGCTCCATGTGCATTCCATGCATGCCCCTATGTGTCCTTGGCAGGATGATCATAGTACCACGTGTCCAGGGTGACATACATTTAATGGCTTTTGATCATCCATTCCATGCCCACTCTGGCTCAGTCCTGCATCACGCACATGTTTAGGGTTTCATGGTCTGTGTGGGCCACAGGCCTCCCCCGATTTCAGGCCCCATGACTCTGTCCCACTGGTGCAGTGACTTCTGCACAAATGGGTGTACTACAGAGGGTTCATCATGGGTCCTACTTACTGTCCCATTCTCATCTGCTGTGTTGTCAGTTGACTCAGATGATGCAAATGACGCTACTCAACACTGTCTGCCAATACACAGTTCTCTGGTCAACCTTTCACTGCCATGCTATGCCTCCCTGCATTTCTGCATTTTCACTAAGTGGGTGGAGAGTTGCCTGCAGCCATGCAACCCATTGCATGCACATAGCATGTGATGCCTGACCTTGCCCTTACACTGCCTTCATGTTTATTGATTGACATCATAATGTACTAGTTGATGTAGATAGTCGGTTATGTACACATGTTCTGCACCAACCCACTTCTGAGCCATTTTACACAATTCTACATTCCGACTCACTGCTGCAATGTCAAAGTGACCTGGCATGTATGGTCAGATTGTCATCCCTTCACTGTCATGAAAGGCACGGGCACAGGTGCATCCTGTGACACATATACTCAGTATAGGAACACCCTAGCGGGTGTTTAGCAAAGTTGATTGATCTATTGCGGCCTATACTAACTGCTATAGGCTGCAGATTGACTATAGCTTGCCAATCGGGTTGTAATGACTGCGGAGCTGCCTGCATGTGTGTATGTGTACACACTTTCACATACATCAAAGCAAGTAGCGTTGTAGCTGGTTGCTTTGAGGAGACGATGCTGTTCATAATCACCAAACGTGTGTATATGGACACAGGTGTTTTCGAACACTTTCACATGTACATATGCAAGCAGCTTCAACGTTGTGTAGTGCAACATTGCGGGTACTCACCTATGTGTGTGTGAGATAGTTTTTATTTACACATGTGTCCTCTGCAGCTTTTTTGTTGAATGATTAATATGTAGTTGATTAACGTTAATGCTGCTCAGATTTCAGCATTGCACCCCTTATATTCAACTGGCACAATCCTGAAGGTGCACTGTCGTTCAGTATGTGTGCGCCCAGGCCCACTAAGGTATTCTGGTGGGGCCTGGCCGTGATGATTTGACACACTGAATAATGTTTAGGGCACAATCAATGCACAATGTGCTCAATCAGGCCCTGAGGGTTGTTCTGGAGGGTTCGTGGCCGGCAGCTCGGACTGTACTGGGCGTTATGGTCCCTCATGCCTGGTTGCAGGCCCTCGCTTTGCTCGGGACATTCACTATGTCTACATGGCCCATGACGCCCGGTACGGGCCGAGCTGCAGATGGATGTAGCTATATTGGTGATGATGATTTAGTGATGCATGTCTACATGCATATTACGTGTGTTAGGGTGTGTTTGGATTCACTTGCAGCTCTGGCCATTTGGCAGTTCAGACATGCTTATGGCATGTGCCATCTCTTTGTTGCCATCTGTCATTTCTGCCTGTGACATGTGCCTGACAGAGGTGGTGTGTGAAGGAGGTGATTTACTACATTCAGTACATGTGTAGGCTTCGTTATTTACACACATCCATTTCTGCATTTGGGATATGTTTGCATATCAATGCCACCGGATGCATGCTGGAATTTCATTTGTGTGTGACATGTCTGCTTCATGTGTTGGCTGTCGATGTGATGTCTATGTGTGTGTGGGTTATGTGCTTCTGGCATGTGTACTCATGTTTGTTTTTTCCAAATTACAGATGATGATACAATGGAGCCAGAGGAGTGTGATGTCAATCCTAACACGGGGTTGCTATTACATCAGAAACCCAGCACAAGTGGGGGTCGTGGGGTGGTAGGCCACGAGAACCCACTTGTGCTCCAGACCAACGTTTCCAGGGCTGGCAATCAGTTTAGCCCGGATGATCACTCTGACAACGATGTTGAGTTGGATGTGCGTCATGTTCATTCGTCGATGGTGAGTGATTCTGATGTGGACGATCTTCGCTCCGTGGCACCTGCACTGAGGGGTCATACAGTGTTGGAACCTCCGCCTGTGGTAGATCGGGATGCACGGTCACACTCCACACCAGTTGCTGATGTACCTGGGGCATCACATCAACAGAGGGATGTAGTCCTGAAGCTGCGGAAGGTGCCAATCCAGCGAGGCCCACGGCTCCTTTAGGCCCCGCGGGGGTCGAGTCCAGCAATGCGGTGGCCGTGCGCCACCGGGGTATACTGAGTGGGAGCAATCCATGTATGCCAATTCAGAACAACAGGGGGGAGCTCTTGATAAGATCGCTCAGAGCATGTGTGGCCCAATCCGGCTCCCCCTGCTAGGCAGGTAGATCTCCAGCAGCGGGCAGTACAGTCCACGGCCCGCTCACTCAGGCTGGGCATGGCGGCCTCAGACAGGGCACGCCAGGCTGAAATGGTGTCTCTGCATCAATCACTTGCTGCTCATGCAGAGGCACACAGGAAGGCCCTGAGGGATGACCATCAATCCCTCAGATCTACTATGGGTGTGCTCAAAATGTACCAGAGGAAGCGTTCAGAGGAGAGGTTGGAGCAGCTTGAGAATACCATCTCGGCTGAGCTACGTGCATGCCGGGAGGTGCTCCAGATGTCATGCAAGGCCATGCAGGAAGAACTCTGTGTTACACGTGCTACCTTGCAAGAGGAAGCACGCGTATCATGTGAGGTGCTGCATGCTGACCTACGTGTCATTGCCGCACAGGACCAGGCTTACCAGTCCCGCAGACTTGCTGCCGTCGAGGGCAAGCTGCACATAGGTGTGGTCAGGGTACTGTGCCATGTCCACCTACTGATTTCCATCCAGAGGGTGAGCAGGACGACGACTTATCTCCCATACAGGTCGGGCCGTGCAGGCTTTGAGCCCATGGAGTTTTTTTTTGTTTATCTCAACATCATCGCATGTGGGTGTTGAGGTGTACCCTGTACTCCCCGGCCCCTCCTGGGTGCTTTCCTCCACCCCGGGTCGTATGTGGCCATTTTTTATTTTATTCGTTTAATTAGTTAAATTTGTTTAATATGGTTTGTCTATTGTGCATTCATGTGACAGTGTGGTGCTTTGTGGCTTTTGAAAGCATCCACTGTCTGTTCCAGCTGGGCCCAATCAAGCTTGTCTCGTGTATGTGTTTGTGGCTTGGAGTCCTAACACATATGCCACTCCTGCTTCCCCTTTCCATGGGCTTGCAAGGATGGTTCAGTGTGACAACAATTTACACAAGGGCATTGGACTTTTGTCATGTCTGTAGCCTGTCTGCTGCTGTACTACTAGTGTTTACACCCCTGGTGGGGATTATGGATGTTTTCTCTACGGCATTTCTGCAATCAATTTTGGTGAGTACATGTTTGAACTGTCCATTTATTGATGTTGATTGTGATGTATTTTCATTTCTTGCCTGTATATGTACTTGATGCACTTCATGCTGAAGACGGTAGCCTGCACCCTTTAGCTGTGAAATCAAACTGATGGTGGGAGGGGACCGGGTGGTGACATTGTCAAGTTGTTAGGTGTTGAATTCAGTCCATGGGGATTGTGGTAAGGGAGGATGCATTAGGTATGTGACCCAAGAGGCACAACTCATGTCATATACTACTACTCTGCTCCATTCCGTTTGGACGGCACGTTGTATCGGTCTTCCATCTTGGACTTCGCTGCTGCCTGACGGTGCAGTTTTCCTACTGGACTACAGCTCTTTTACTTTCTTTACCACTCTCATGCCTTTAGTCCCTGTTTTTCTTCCTGCTACTGTCGTTGTTACAGATCTATCTGCCCGTCTCTCGGGCAGTTATTTCCACATTCTCTTACACTGCCTCGGTTTGCCTCAGTAGACTTCTGTTCCACAGCATCTCTCTGCCGCTCCTCCTGTCTTTCATCTATTACATCCATGCCTTTATGGTGACTTTTTGCTTTTACCAATGCTATTCAACTGTTGTGGCTCTTAACTTGCTGTCAGCTGTTTCTGGCTATCTCCCTTTCATGTTGCCTTTCCAGACTTGTGCTGTCTCTGCCTGTTCTACTGTGCTACCTTGGTAGTTATTCTATCATTCTGCTGGGACATGTGCTTGGCCATATTCTGTGACTTCAAGTCATCTACTGGAGACTCTTACAGGGTTTTTTGGTACCTAGAGGCATTAGCCCTGCTTTGGGGGTTTGTCTCCTTGGTGTTCTCTGCGATTTGGTATTTTTACCAGTCAAGGTGGCCTCTGAGGGGGTGGACCCTATTTACACAAAAGGAAGAACAAGGAAACCAAGGGGAAGGGGGGATCCTGAAGCCAGGTAGACTAGAAGGAAGAAGCCGACGGACCCCAGACACAGTTCTTCTGCAAGTCATGGTGATGAGTAAATGAGGGAGGGCCTTTTGTTGTCGGACAGTATGCTTGGGCTACAGTGATTGGGCACTCTCTGACATTGTCATTGTGAGGTACTATGTACATGATGTGTTCTGCTGGTCAATGGCTGTTCCTGTGTTGGGTTTACTTTTCAGGTGTCAGGGGATTGTTGTGGTTTGACATACTGGGGTGTCCACATGGGCAATGTTCACATGTGATGTGTACAGGACACTGAGGGTCACTTCATTTCACATGCATGTATTGAGTGCATGTCCCTACTGACACACACACTTACACAATGCTCCATACAACCACCCTTCCATGCCCACACGTGCACACAGATTGCCTTCTCTGGCTTGCTGTGTCC
This sequence comes from Ambystoma mexicanum, assembly GCF_040938575.1. Classification (NCBI taxonomy): domain Eukaryota; kingdom Metazoa; phylum Chordata; class Amphibia; order Caudata; family Ambystomatidae; genus Ambystoma; species Ambystoma mexicanum. The sequence goes on from NC_090938.1 coordinate 203,511,840, forward strand.
GTGCAGCACATGATCACTTACCATTTGGGGATCATGTACATGCATCACTGGGTTATTTTTGTTGCTTGTCCTTTTTATATGATGCTCAAGGTGTATCCCCAACACAATAGCTGCTCACTGTGCTGTGTGCTGAGCGGTGTGTTGCAGGAGACACACACAGCACATGGGTTTGGGATTAGCGTGATTGGATTGGTCAATGTGCATGCCAACAGGCATTCTGTCTTTTGTTGATGGTACCGCTGGTGACATGCATATGTGTATGACTTTGTATGTGTGGGAGGTTGTTGGTCAGTCATTTCATCTGATTCCATGTCAGGTGTGATTGTCTCAGGCCTCTTTCCATTTATCACGTGTCACTTTGTATCTAATTGCTCATTTGTTGTGCTTTTGGTTTGCTCTTTTGCTGTTGCATGCCATGTCATGGTGTGGCCGACAAGGGGAATGTGGGTTGGGAGGGTTTGGGTGACATACCAGTGACTTTCATGGCCTGTTTTGCAGGGATGGTGTGATATGCACCTTGCATGTGTTCCATTTGGTCACACAGGATTGGTTATGTTTAAGTAGCTAGGGATGCACACAATGTAGCACTTCCGTGGCAAAATTCTCAGGGTGGTAAGGTTGTGACAGTTGACTCTCTCTTTATCATCATCGATTGTCACCTGGTATGTGTCAGGCCTGTGTGCACTCCGCAGGGGTGGGACTTTAGGTGAAAAATGTGGCAACAAGCTGGGTCCGGGCTGCCTCGCCACGTGCCCTGTCCCCTCCCATGGGCAGCGCCTGTGCCTGTGGTTGGGGATGTGGGAGCACCACCATGTCCACCGGTACACCCCGCTGTGTTGCAACATTGTGCAGGACACATGCTGCCACAATGATCCTGCACACTACTGGGTGTGCATATAGTAGCTGCCCGCCAGAGCGGTCAAGGGAGCGGAAGCGTGACTTGAGCACTCTGAATGTGCGCTCCACTATGCCCCTGGTTACAATATGGGCAGCGTTGTATCTTACCTGGGGTGGTGTGGTGGGGTTCGGTATTGGCGTCATCATGTGGTTACTCAGAGGGTAGGCACTGTCCCCTGGGGAGGTGAGGATGGTTGTCATTAGTTGGGTTTGTGTATTTGTCTGTGTGTGACATGCATGCATGTGCACAGACATTTGTACTCAGCAAGGAGCCATGTGTTGCCATGCTTCCCAGCTTCCAGATCCCCGCTCAGGGTGGACATTCTGTATATGAAATTGTCATGGGTAGACCCAGGATAGTTTGCATAGACAGAGGTGATGATTCCATGGGCATCGCATACAACCTGTATGTTGATGGAATGCCAGTGCTTGTGGTTGCGGTAGATGTTCTCAGTGGCCCTAGGTGGACGTAGGGCCACATGGGTGTAATCTATGGCACCAAGCACTTTGGGGAAGTGTGCCACCCTGTAAAAGTCCTGGCCCATGGCCTGCCTTTCTGCGGGTGTTCTGGGCATGTATATGTGCCTACGGACTGAGGGGTGCGCAGTCATGATTGCCAACACCTGGTGTAGGCAGCGTGAATGCGTGGGCTGTGAGACACCCCCAACTATGGCAACTGTTCGCTGAAATGACCCAGTGGCCAAAAAATGCAGGACATTGAGCACCTTTTCCAAGGGACTCAATGCTTGGGAGCACAAGGTGGGTGATATGAGCTCATCCTCCCACTCAGTGACCAGCTCTAGGATGATATGAGGAGGAAACCTATACCTGCCATAGACCTGGTCATCAGGCAACCCAAAAAGGCTGGTCCTGGGCAAAAAAATGCGTGCCTGACTATTCTCCTCCTCCGGCGGTGTCCCACGATCAGTGCTGCAAGAAATGGGACATTCATCGTAGCTGTATATACGTGTTTGTTGTTTGCGCGCACTTTTATACTGCACAGGGACGCTTCCACCTGCCTTTGTGTGGCGGACGTGTTTACGCCTGTGCATGTCTTTTGGCGTGCACGGGTGTCCCCTATTCGATTCCATGAATATGTGTTGGTCGTGTGCGTGTGAGAGTTCCGTGTATTTCCCAGCAGTTCCTCTCAAGTTACGCCATCATTTTCATGCGTTGTTCCCCATTCCTTGTGTTCCGCCCGCTTTTTGGTGTGTGCGTTACACGTTGTGCGCTTTCGCTGTGCGCCTCATGCACGGTGTTCGGGATGTCGCAGTGACGTGTGCGCCCGTGTGCGCCACCCGCGGATGTGGCGCACAATCTGGGAAAAACACACAGGGCCTTCCATGAATCGCAGGCGTGCGCATGCGCTAGATTTTTCACGCTTGCGCCAGCTTGCGTCACAAATTTCGGCGCACTTTTATTCCATGAATTGGCCTACAAGTGAAATAAAAAGCTTGGCAAATGAACTATTTCACACAGCTTACAGCTTGTTCTTAACACCTAATCAGCCAACAATCACACTTCCAATAGCTAATTGAAACCATGTGAATATCGAAGGGAATGTAATCCACAGACAATGGTCACTTCCAGTTACCTGTTCCCATTGTTTCCAATTATAAATGGTCCACTGAGAGGTGTTGAGAAGATTCTTAAGACCTCGCTGGCAACCATGTGCTGCCCTGCAGTTTGCCCTGGAGGTGAGAGAGGCAGTGCATGGTGGCCTTGCTGGCATTTTGCTCCCTGTCCATCTGCTAAACCTGCCTTTGCACCAGCTGCACCTCCACCGGGCTTTCACGCCAGGACTTGCCACACAAGCTTCTATTTGTTTTACCTGGGAATTAACAAAACTTAAAGGTAGGCATTACCCAGTAGTGACAAGTTGATGCAACAGCCTTGGTAAACTCACTGGTTGCTTTGTTGCCCCTCATCCAAACGCTACTGTCCTTCTTGTTCACTTGCACACACTCGATTTCTTTCAATTGCACTTGACGCAGACTTCGCTGCCATATAAAATACACACTCCTACATCCCGCCCCTTTCCTCCATATTCAGGGGGTACCACCTCCACAGAGACAGGACCAGAGTACTCGCACAGAAGACTAAGAAAAAAGCTGATGTAGTACTAGAAGGAAATACCTAGATATCAAATTCCAATGGCTTCCCACACCCAATCGCCTTCAGCCTCCGCCTTCACACAGCACTTGCCTTGGTACTTACCGGCCTTTGCCTGCACTTACCTATTCATTTTTTTTTTACAGATGATAATACCCTGGCACTTCCTACTCTGTGCACTTACACCTGCTGCTCACTCTCGAGCCTGGGGCACCCCAGCACTTACCCACCCTGTTCCCCACTCCTCTCTCTGCACTTGCACGCTCTACGTGCTCACAAGGCCTAGTAAGTTCATCTTTATTTTCCAGTCTATTCATTGTTTTCTCTCCCATGTTCCCTCCATGTTGCCCTGTGGGCGCTTTGAAATGCAATTTTTGGTGTGTGTAAGCGCCTAATAAAGGCCCAATAAATAAATAAATACATTGAATGCCCTCAGTGGAGGTGTTGGGAGGGCGAAAAGGTATCAAGAGGGAACAGATATTGGTGACTATGTGGCGAGCTGGTGGACGAAGCAACACACCACTTAATAACAGATTGTACACGTTTGGATATGCTAAGGGGCAGTACCCGCAGGAAATATTGCAATAATGGCTCAAATGTTGATACACAATCACTCTGGGCGCAATAATTAAATGCAAATGATGTTGATCTAATGTATTATATTGTGAGATTTCCTGATGTGGTGTTTGATGTATTGCATGACCTTTATGGCATGATTTTTCTTTTTAGTTTTGGTCTATTTTAGACTGTCAATTGATCGTTGGTTGAAATGTGTATAAGGTCTTTATAAGATCAAATGTATATAATAAAGAAAACGAAAAAAAAAGCTGATGTGGATGTGCGCGACTACGGCACCTGGGACTCACCACCCATCACGTGTTCCCTGGCTCACAACCCTCAGCCCTTTCTCCTCACAGTTGGGTGTGGAGCACTTCGGCTTTCTTTGTGCGTTCCACACCTCTTTTTTGGTGTTGGTGCTTCGCACTTGTAGTATAATGCTTCTCTGCAAGTCCACCTCTATGTCCTATGCCCAGGAATGAAAACACAGACAATCCTGCCCCATTTTCTTTCATTCATGACTCCCCACCACTTATGCCTAGAGTGTTTAAACCCAGACAAGGAGTGGCAGCGCTGTGCTCTGTGATTAACCTTTTTCGTCCTCTCTCTCTCTCTCTCTCTCTATCGGGCTTGAGCGGTGGGAGACCCAATTCCATCAGCAGTTTCCTCAGCGTTTGCAGGTATTTGTTAAAGGTAAGATGTGTTGCTTATATACATAAGATCCCCACTAGGGGGACAGTTTCCCCATGACACTGCTTGGTAACAAGGCTCCCTTGACCCCTCACTTGAGCATTCACAGCCAGACCCTCCCAGGAATCTTGGTCCGGCCTCATTTAACCTTCCCCCCTTGAATTCTTTAATTGCGAAACAGCAGGGTCTGGGAAGTGAACCTCAAGCCTGTCGTTTCTGCCCAATGGCTATTGAAATGCTTGGTCAGCCCTGCCAGCCCTACCGAGGGGTTGCCATTGACATCGTCTGGTTGGTCCCACCACTAGACACACATCTGAAGTCCTAAAGAGAACTAAGGGATTTTCCAAGGACAACACTAGGGATATCTCAGTGCGAAATCTCCCTATCCATTCCCAAGGACAAAGGGACAGGAGCCATCTTCAACCACTACATATCAGGATGCGCAAGATGGTGTCCGTAGGCTTACCCCCAGAAAATTCCACCAGCGTTACTAAAACCTTCAGAAGCTTTAGCGAGAGATCAGAGTCCCCATAAGGTTGACTCCCAACCTGCAAAGGTGGCTGTTCCATTGGAGAAGACCTATCTGTCAGACATTGCATCTCATAGTCTTCTGGGCAGAGGGTTCTCAGGGTTCACTAACCTTGCAAGACTTGAACAAACCGCTACTCTACGGTGGTCTTTGCCAGTGCCCCTACACAAGGAACTTTATCCTCTATAATTGTCATCCCCGCTTTGCAGATTTTCTGAGCGATATCGACTTGTCCTACAACATCCTCAACCCCGGGGCCAATCCTTCGTTCAAGGTCGCAGAGACCGTTCATGGAGAAAGGTGCAATCTATGAAGCTATTGATGCAAGTTATGGCCACATAGACCTGGAAGAAGGTTTTCAAGCACATTGTGAGGGAAACAATCCCTTAACCCTCATTGGTACTTCTGCCAGTGTCTGCCATAGCTCAGGTGATCCCGCCAGCTACACAGGTGCCCCAGGGCATCTACCTTGGAGCTTGAACTCATCCATTCAGCCCGCATTGCCTTCCATGCCGGTGTCTACACCTCTTACACTCGTGCAACTCATGTCTGGTGGCAAAGGTGGACACTCACTATCTTGGAACGCAGGGGGATGGATCTTGGTTCCATCCAAGAAGAGGGAGAAGAGACACACTTATTGCTTTGGGACAATCACAAGAGTCTTTTGTTTATAATGCAATAGATTGGGGTTCTGGCATTGGCACTTGTCAAAACAGGTGTCTGTAGTAATGGCCCGAGGACAACCGGTAAGTGAGATTATTTATATCAATTTAAGCACAGTAAGTACGAAGACGTACGGAGCTCCGTCGTATTCATCTCTAAACGTCTTTGTCTGCGCTCTCCCATTCCTCATTCTGGAAGCTTCGTCACATCATCACGTCACCACAATGCCCATGCTTTGGGGTGTTAAGGCAAACCACCTGAAACCTGAGCGCCCATTCAGCCAGATGAAATTTTGGAAGAAAGAGAACATGGGATAAGCCACACGCTGTTGTGGCCATGTACACGTCTCTGGGAGCAAAGTATAGGCTATTGGATGGTGAAAAGCTATGTTTTGCATTGCATCATTTGGCCAAGAGGGCGGTCGTCATGGCAGCTCAGTCTCAGTCGAAGCATGACAAAACACTGTCTTCCGCATCACAACCAGACAAGGAGTCCTAGTCATCATTGAAAAAAAGGTGTATGCAAACTCTTCACTGCATTATTCCCAGCTCAACGCTGGCACAATCTTGCCAGCATCCAATGACAGTATATGGTATGAAATAGGCACATTTGCAGAATGGCTTCCAGAGAACATGTGAGGAACATTCTGGATGGACCTGTGGCATGCAAAGTTGTTGGCCAATGGTCTTTTGGGGAGTGCTGCTAACCACTCAGGACACTGTATATGGGGACATGTGCATTGCGTCCAAATATGCAAGGCTGGCTTCAAACATGAAACTCTTTCCTAACGCCCAAGGCAAGACCTCACTGGTGTGCAGAATGTATTTTGCTCACAGAGAGTTTCCAAGGATTTCCTTTGGATATGATATGGCATTTGTAACGCGCATATACACAAGTGTTTCAAGGCGAGACAAGGCAAGGAAGGGGGAACAGAGGGACAGAGACATCGATCTTACTAGGCCAAGTGACATTGAGATCGTGCAAGTGCAGGGGATGGGGGAGGGGAAACTTGCCAGGGGGAAAGGGAGGGGGCAGTGCTGTACATGGGATCAAAACAATAACAAGAAGTGTGGCCAGCAGGTGGCAGGTGCAAGGGTAAGTGCAGACAGCAGGTGTGCAAAAGTGCAGGTAGGGGATGGTAGGGTTATTGTTACAGCCCCAAGTGCAAGGGTTACCGGGAGGCAGTGTGAGTGTGCAACTGGGCGGGTAGGGACCGGGGCTTGAAATCAGAGGGTTGCCAGCTGACCAGTGCAGTACACTCCTTGAGCAAAACACTGCCTGGGGGAGGCTGCTGCTGCCTTCCCCCAGCAGTGTTTCTGCAACAGTGTTTTCCTCACGGAGAGTTGCCAACAGAAATGCTTAGAGAGCCTCTTTGAGCAAAACGCATTCTGCGCACCAGTGCAGGTGACTTTATGTAAACATGTGGGGTACATTTGAGGCCTAAGGCAGACCCCCCCCTACAACTTAAACTGCATTTCAGCAGTCACCCAAAAATGGCTGTGCTTTTGTTGGCTAATCACATGGGGGCGATATTTGAACACACCACCCCAAGAATGGCTGCATTTTGTTGCCTTCATGTGAATCCAGAGAAAACAAATTAAAGGCAGAATGGCTTTGCACTGCTGTTCTGTCATTTCAAAAACTCAATGCTGCACAAGAAAATGAAGGTCATTCCGAGCTAAGAGGTAAGTACCGGTAAATTCCGGCATGGCAGAAAGTACGACACCGCCCTGGCGTCAGACCGCTATTTGCGGCCCATTCCGACCTCGCGGACACACGTTTTCCGCCATGCCGGAAAAGTTCCGAGCGGCATGCCGCTAAACGACCCGCAAAACCCCCTACCGGCATGCCGCAACACGTAAATAACAACACCGCTTTGGAAGCAGCAGCGTCTGTAAATAACGGTGACTGTAATTTACGGATCCTGTAAATTACGGTCACCGCAAAAAAACGGAACCGGAAATTTCCTTATTGCACGGGAACGGGAAGGAGCGCGGCGTCCATCTTTAAAAACACAATTCATTGCAATCCTCATCAGCCAGCACCCTTGGGAGCAAACTGAAATGGGGAAAAGGATCACACCATAAGGAAGAATGCCAAAAGCCCCAAAGAAGACTGCGGACCGGCTCCGCAAGCAGAAATTCAGCCCTGAAGAACTTCAGGCCATGGTGGACTACCTGGCAGAGCATGCTGATGTTGTGTTCAGCCCTGACATGCGGAGAGAATCCATCATCCGGAAAAAAAACATCTGGGCTCAAATCGGCCAGAGGGTGAGCGCTGTAGGCACCACCCCCCGCACCCCCAGGGACTGTCGCAAGCGGTGGGATGACCTGCGGGTGCGGGGCCTCCTCTCCGCAAACTGGAGTCAGGCTATGCAGACCGGAGGGGGCCCAAGTTCCCCTGTCAGACTTGAGCCTTGGGAGGAGACATGTGCCGCATTGATTGGTACCGAATCCATTGAGGGCGTTGGCGACATGTAGTGTGGGGCAACGTCGTCTGCCGAAGGAGGTGAGTGTCCAAAGTCTACACTGCCAATGGCCATTGCATGATTAAAACTCCCCCAATGGCCATCAAAGGCACCTTCTCATGTTGCCTTCCCCCCCATCCAACTCTACCCCCCCATCCAACTAATGCAGAGCCAACTGGCACGCAATCAAGGGCCAAGTGCAAGTACATAACGCACATCAACCATAGTGCATTAACTTGCACATCACATCATGCACACTGTGCAGCCGGTTTGGCAGTGTGCCAGCCAGACTGCACATTACCAGGCCATGATGAGTCACTCCGAAACCTGCGTACATGTCATACTCATGCACATGTACCACTGCTGTTGCTACACCCAAAAGGCCACAAAGCCCAATTGACAGAAATGTGAATGCAACCATGTATGCAATTAGGACATCATACAATCACTCATGTTGGCCCTCTCTTCTACCCTCACAGGCACTGATCATGACCGCGGTGAGCCACAGTCCAGCCGCCCAACCACCTCCATGGGAAGTGGCAGGGTCCGGCGCATTCCTGCATTGAAGAGAACACCTACCCCGGCTCCGGAAAGGCCAGTGGAGGCCGCACCACCCCAATCCCTCCCAGCATCGGCGCCTGCCACAGTGCCCACCCCATCCTCGGCACAGTCCAGCATTTCGGGGGAGGTAGCAGCTACAGGCCCTGTGGAGAATGTGGACAGCTCTCCATCCATCTGTGGGGCGTCCGAGGATGAGTTCTATCCGACAGTCCACACCCCGGAGCCCTGCAATGTCCCGCTGGCCTCATGCAGTGACTCTGGAGATCCACAAACACCTGCCCATAGTCCTCCTACCGACACGCAGTGGCACGAAGATCGTGGGCCAAGTCCACCAGTACAGTCCTCGCCAGAGCACGCAGGGCCAAGTCGATTGAGCGCACGTCGTGCAAATCAGCTCGCTGATCAAATCAATGAGTTCATTGAGGACAACCGCCAGGCCAGGGTGGAATGGCACAATGAACTCAAGGAAATGCGCCAATCACTCACTGACAGCACCAACAGGTTGTGTGAGACAGTCACTGACAGCACAAACCGTTTGTGTCATGTCATAGGATGCATAGCCAATGCCCTTGAGGCTGCCCAATCAAATCCGCAGCATCAGCAGGAGGAAACGCCCTCATCCAGTGGGGCCACTCCAGCAAGCCCACCAAGACGCACTCTGCGTTCCATGCGGCGCAGGGACATGCCTCCCCCAGGCTCCGGGAGCAAGAATCAATAGTCAATGCTGCCACATGTGGCCTTCACGTCATGGGACTACTGTTGTTGAGTTGGGGGGGGATGGGGTGGGGGGGTGAGGGTTTGTTGTGGAGTTGGGGGGAGGGTGGTGGGGGGTGAGGGTTTGTTGTGGAGTTGGGGGGGAGGGGGGTGGGGTGAGGGTTTGTTGTGGAGTTGGGGGGAGGGGGTGGGAGGTGAGGGTTTGTTGTGGAGTTGGGGGGAGGGGGTGGCTGGAGGGAATGTTCACACTCATCCTTTATTTTCAATATACTATTTGTGTTGCAAAGTTTAACCGTTGTGGACATTCCTCATTGAGCATGTGTATTATGACGTCTGACAGTGCATGGACCATGGTCTACAAGTATACACACACCCAGTGCCCTCATGACATGTGCCCATGTAATGCCACCCTCTGCTGACTTGTGTTCTGGTTATTATGTCCAATCATTGTTTGGCACACAACATGTCCCTCAAGTGCAACGCATCCATGATGCCATCTTGCCACTTCCTCCTCCTCCTTCACTCCATCTTCATGTGCTGCTAGCAGTCCCATGTCAGGGGACAGAGACGCAATCCAAGGGATGCACTATTTGTTCAGCTTTACACACGACATGGGGATCTTGGACACCACATAGCAGTAGAAGGGTCCCCCACCAGTCCAGCTTTGCCAACTCATATGTGCCTTACGCAAGCCAGGTGACTGATTCATGTCCACACATGCACGGGTATGGCCAGTGTTTAAGTGCTCCCTGAGCCTGTTCTGTGGGTTACTGACAGGGGTCATGTACCATGTTGTGAAGGGACAGCCACCAACACTTGCATGTCTAGCCAATTGAGGTAAGTGAACTGTCACGGTGGAGAACTGAACTTGGCTGACATGGCATCGTGTAACTGATGGCCATACGCACATGTCCATGGATGCATTTCGCCCATTCATGGCCACATTATGTGTCCAGTTCAATGAAATGCTGTAGGGGGGTGCGTCTACAAGATGGTCCATGAACAATGGCCGGACATCTCATGGTACATGCTTCGTTGATGCATGCAGCAGTCCTGATGTTATATCCATGTAGTGCTGTGTACTGTGTGAATCCGTAGTTGGGTGTGTTAGATGTAGTCAGTGGCTCGTAATCTTCATACTGCTCTGATCCATACTATGCTGAATTCCAACACTCCTATGGGTGTGTCAAACCGGTGACGTGTTGTGGTATCCCTGCTGCCCTCAGTTCAATCCACTCCCAGGGATGAGTCTCCGGTGTGGTGCCATGCTGGGGGCAGCCACATTGTGCATATCCAGTGTGTCTTCCAATATGCCCTTACGGTTGTGGTGGCCGCCAATGAGTCGTGCATGTGTTGTGGGATTTGGCCTTGTCAGATGTTGGAAATGTTGTGTTTTGTGTGTGCCTTACTCCATCGATGTGGGAATCTGTACTGATGTGCCGTTGCACTGCTTCTGTGGCAGGGTGGTTGGTGGGGTGAACATCGTGCACTGGCTTCATCATTTTGAACCAGTTTATTCAATCAGGCACCCACCTCATGGCACCAATGCACTGGCATGACACAGTCAGACGACTCACCAGGCAGCCAGGCACGTCATCCTGCATGTCGCGCCATGCAGCACGGTAGTGTGGGATCAGCTGGCCCATTGAGTCATGAGTTGTTCCTTGATGTCGGGCCACCCATGTGTGATGTTCTTGGTTGCGTTGCATTCCATCTGCATGTAGGGGGAGTGGTATTGCTTGCAGTTGCTATCCACCACCTGCATTCCATGCTGATCCACCTATGACACGTGGGTGCTGTCAGGGGCACCCATGTCATTTGGCATGCCTGCCAATGCATGGGGCCAACTTTAGTGTTGTATATCTCCTGCGTAGTCCATGTTAGGGATTTGTAGGCCCTTGTGTGCTTGGGGAGGTGAACCAGCACTTGTTTATGTGTCCGTGTAATGGACGGTTGTGACATGCCATGCATGGGCCCCACTTTGTGCTGGTAGGTGCCTGTGGCATGGGTGTGGGGCACAGGCAACACCTTCAGTTGTGCCAGGATGGCAGTGTGTATTTGTATGCTGCTCGCTTATCTCATTATTTCTTGGCCCAATTATGGTGGTGATGATGTCACAGTCAAGCTGGTAGGGGGTGTGTATCTGCTCAGGGGTTTCCTTGAGGGACCGGACATGCTGCGTGGGAATGGGGGCTGCTGGGGTGGTGACATAGGCTGCACTGGTGCTGCATGCTGGGCCTGTCTCCCCCTCCTTCTCCCTCTGTGTCTCCTCAATGGGGGGGCCTGGTGTTGTAGGTGTAGTTATTGTGGTTGTGCCCTTGCTGGCACTATTGGTATCATCTTGGTGTGGGAGGGGGTGTGGTGTGTGGGTGTGTTCCTTTTCTGCTGTGGCAGACTCCATTGCCTCAACCTGTGCTGATTGTGTGCACCTGTGGCTCTGGGAACCACTGCTCAGGGTTCTTTACTCCTTCTCTGAGATGCCTGTATGTACTCCATGCCGGTAAGGTACTTTACGGGCTTAAGGAGGCCACTATTTACGTGTGCTCCTTACTTGTGATCAGCTCCGGTTTACGCCATGCCGCTAATTTCGGCATGGTGGGGCGCGCGCGCGACCCAAGTCCGATAATTACGGCATCATAGTTTACGGTGAGTAATTAGCAGTCTGAGAGGTCAGAATAGCCTGTAGCAGTAAACGATGCCGGTAAATCATTACCGGCATGGTTTTTCCCTTACCTCCTAGCTCAGAATGACCCCCATTGTCTTGAATTCCAGACTGCATCACACTAGTAACTCCTTTCATTTCCAACATCACACAGTGTTGTCTATGCCGTGTATGCATGTGAATACTATCAAATAAGGCCATCCTTCACAGAACGGCATTGTTTTCATCAAGTAACATTCATGAAAAGCACAAGAATTCTGCTTTAAGTTTGCACGGCTTCAATTGACTTTTTGAAGTAAATCAACACACGCAAAGTACTTCAAAGGAAATATTCTCTCCCTTGCATCGTGTCAGTTACCAAGAAACTATTTTCAGCACATCTCTGTGTCCAGAAACTGACCAGATCTGGGAAGAGCCTTTCAGAAAGTTAATGCACAAGAAACCACATTTTGCGACAGTAACAGGAGAGAAAAAGAACACATGTAAACCTGCTTTTGCAAAGCAGAAAATGAGATTTGTAAAATTATATGTGAAGTAAGACGGTGACTCACACAGAAATGCAAGTTAACGTATTGGGAGAGGGGCTGCAAAAATATGTATATTGTGTTGTTTTTTATCTCCTGAAAAGACAAATCATCCCAGCTAGGCCTAGGGGTTTCTGTCAAACCAGTTTGGCAGAGGGACCAATGTCGCACCTACCCATGAACTGATACTGCCAAGGACATGTGCTCTGTTCTCTGGGACTTGATAGTGTGATAATTACAGGTTCCCCGGACTGCCTGGCAGAACTGCCGCAAGGACAAAGAGTGGGGGTGAAGCAATGGGTTTTACCTCATAGGTGTGATTTTCTCTCCATTCATGCCCAGTATCCACAGGAGGACTGCAAAGGGTAGCCATAGAAACCCTTGAGAAAGCCAAGCCTGGCAGGGACATTTGGCTGTGAGGGGCTGATGACCGCCCACACCTGGAAAAAAATTCACCCCATTGATTTGAAAGAGCTACTGTACATTATGACATTTGTTTCAGAACCCTAAATAAGCAACAATTCGATATTGTGCCAGTATTTTTGTGAGTTTTGGACAAGCAAAATTAGACCGGGCCTCATTACACGGAAGGCGGTAAGGGTTAACGGTCACCGCTAATGGTACCGGTGACCGTTAACCCTTACCGCCTTATTACGAGGTCCCTTTGCGGGCAGGTACTTTAACGCCTGCTTTTTGCAGGCGTTAAAAACCAACCCGCAAAGGGACCTCAGTGCTAATTACGGCACCGCAAATTTGCGGTACCGTAATTAGCACCTTCCCCATTCCCATTATGCCCTATGTGGCAAAAATGGGAATGGGGAAGGGCAATGGTGGAAGGGGGAATTACCGCCCCGCCAACCTTGGAATAGGGCAGTAATTCCCCTTTCCACCAAGGCGGTGCCGGTATTTTACCGGCATGAACCATGGCGCTAATAGCGCCATGGTTCACCGACTACCGTGTAATGAGGCCCTATGTGTGTCTTCCTGGCATCTGGTGGACTGGAATGGCAGTAAAAAGGCATTTCTGAGTGAAGTATAAATGGCACAGACATAAAATCTGGGGATAACATGCCGGATACTAGTATGCATCTATGTCGCCAATTTTATGTAGATGTTATGTGTCTCCTGAAAACTGTGAAATTGTGCTGAAGGGTGATGCAATATTGCACAGAATTGGCATTTGAATCAACATATTCCTTGTAAAATAGGGGATCTGCCTATTTGATTTTTATGTTGGTTACTATTGTAAATATAAAGTTGTATTCTATAACTCTTTTTTGTGAAAAATGAGGCTTTTGGGACAGAATGAATAATAAAATGCATACGCCTAAGGGGGGGCCACTTCCTTCAAACCAATCAGCTTGGAGGGAGGAGATGACACTAATAGCCTGGCCGATCCTATTCAAGGGGTATGTCCAGATTACTTCCGCCCATATTGTAAAAATCCTATGATGTCACGCTGCCTACTTGAGGGGGTAGACAGGGAGGTACAGGAGACTGAACATTCAAAATTCACCCTGCAAGATTCCAAGACTCCAGAACCAGGTCCAGAGGTAGCTGACCCAGATCAAGTCAGAACCACCTATCCAGAACCACCTATCCAGAACTTCATTCATCCCAATAATTCAGGGATAAATGAGGAAAGGATGCTGACTCATTTAGGATAATCCAGTGACCAGATCTTTTTGCAAAGCTGATTCATCCCGCTGTCCACAGTGACCAGACTTTGCCAGCTGTTCCCCTCCAGGAGCCCAGCCATCCCTATGACCAGATCCTATGCCCGCTGTCCAGAGACCTGGCTGGCTGTCCAGATTACCCAACTCAAGTGTATTTTGTAAGTATCAACATCACCCTGCATCCCAAAACTGCATATGCTGCTCTTTTCCCTAGCATTTTATTAAAATCCTATGAAAAACCCCATAAAAACCCTAGTCATTTCCCAAACTGTTAGTATTCTCTGTTAACCCTTTCTCTAGAAGAATCCGAGTCAGTTCATATTTGTTAGCATCTTGTTTTTCCATTTCTTTCAAGTATTTGTGTAATTCCTTAGTATTATTTGAAGTAAATTAATTAATTCCCCTATAAGAAGGTATGCGGCCCGAGCTGGTTAAAATTGCAAATTAACCCCCTTGCGTGCAGTGTCCTTCTTTCATAATATAACTATTAAAATATAGTCTCAGTAAAACTAGCCAGTTTGCATCAAAAACCGAATTTGCCCATGTCTTGTGTTTTTCTCTAAAAAAACAATTTGCCTTTTTCCCATAAAAAACCTTATCATCATCCCACAAGAGTATCCCCTTTCCCTTAGTATCCTGCCTATTCTGTACCTTGGTTCCCCATCACAAAAAACGATTTCCGATTTTGATTGCTAAGCCCATTTCCTTAGCTGTTTGCTAGTTTAAAGTCGTAAAAAAAAAAGAAATTGCAATTTTGCCACGTGTGATTTCTGCTGCATTGTGTTGCTCCCAAAATCAATTTTCTCACCTGTGTTCATGTTGCTCTAGCACCCTGCTCAGTAACCTGTCTGCTTCCTTGCCTCTTTAGTACAACACACGAATTGCAGTCCTATCTATCGTACCGCAAATGTAGACTGACCTCAGAGTAACAAGTGCAATCCGCGTATGCTATTTTGCTCAAGTTTAAGGTTTTAATTTTCTTCTTTGACCTTCAATTCTTAGAGTGCTGCGTCGAATTTAAAAACTGATCTTTCCCTCTTCTTGCTGACTCCTTGCCACTGCTTTCTATCCACACAGAATTTAGTTAGCAGGTGTTTGTGGAAGTGCTGCCACGGGAGTGCATAACATAAGTGCCATCTATGAGTGTGACAAAAAAGTGATCTTGCTCCCATTCACATTCAAAATTGAGGAATCTGATGTCAGAAAGTTAAATTAATTGTAATATAATATGTTGCTGTATATTATCACCATACTGGTGATTGCTGCCCTAAAAATGTGTTTTGCTCTGATTTTTCATTTGAATTTTACAAATAAATAAATATTTCATTGTTACACACCGGCCTGGTTCATGGTCCATTGCGACACGGGGTATTTGTCAAGGTAGGTGTGAGACGTTTGGGGGCGTTCTCAAAACAGATTCCGAAATCAATAAAGATAAAAAGCGTTTTTATTGCGCGCCACATTCCTTGCCAGTGGAAAGAGTCCTTGTCTTGAGTGTGCTGTGTCTTAAATCTGTTACAAACACCACCTTCACTGGGCTGCAGAATGCATTTTGCTCACAGAGAGCTTCCAAGGATTTGCTTTGGTGACTCTAACTGAACACAAAACTGCTGGAGAATGTTGCAGCCGCCATTAAGCTCATTGCTCATTGACTGCTGCAGCCTTTCGCTGACAGTATTTAACTGTGGTTAATGTAATTCCATAGAACCACTCTAACCTTGCCCAAACACTACACTGGTTATCATTCAAACATGAGGCCCTTTCAATATGAACATGCAGCAAGTCTCTGTACACTCAACATGCTGAAGCATTAAGATCATAAGGTTCAGTCATGCCTCTACAATCAATAATCCCAGCTCAGTGTAGGTGTAGGTGTGCACTTATGCAGCCTGGAGCATTCATGTTCAAAGGGCATCATGGTTGGTTGGTAACAAGTGCAGTGTATGGACAATGTTGGAGAATTAACTTTGAACTGTGGTCAGTGCTTCAGTTCAATTTAGAGCATCACACTCAGAAAATTCCAAGTCTAGAAATGCAGAAGTGAAAATGCTTCCATGGTAAACATTTTTGGAGTGAACAATTGCAATGAGGATAAAATAGAAGTCGATTTTTAGTAGAAAAGTAGAATTCTCATGCATTTATTTTCATTCTGAGGCCAAAATGGAAGACAAATCAGCAATTGGATCGGTAAACGTCGCAATCAGGCTACATGGAGTGGAGTAGGATGGACTCACACAATGGAAATACCATCAACATGGTTTGCGTCTGCAACCTAAGGTTCTCCAGATATTTTGGAATACAGCTCCCATGACCCCTCAGCATTGACTATGCTGGCCAGAGCTGATGGGAGTTGTAGTCCAAAACATCTGTAGAGCCCAAGGTTGCAGATGTCTGGTTTAGCATACCACTGTGTAGCCACAAATGGAAGTCACACTGTGCAATCTCCGAAACTCTTGGACTTCTTGGCTCCTAGTTTCTAGATTTTCTTTTTTTTAAACAATATTTTTCTAGAATGAAAATCGCCCAAAAGGGCTTACCCGAAGCACTCCCTCTGGCAGAACCCATCCATTGTGGGCACCATGGTCAAGCTTTAAGTACATCATCCCTGGTAAGACCATAATTGTGGCGACTAAGAGTGTATGTTAAAATGTCAAGTGGGGACAATGTTAATACCCTGTCCGGGGGCTATTGGTACACTATGTTGTGTAGTCATTGCGAGGGCCTTCAATTTGTAAATTGGCCTGACATTCTCTACACATTTATTTATTTTAATAATGTTAACATTTGTGCAACACCCAGACCCAGAGGTATCATGGCATTTGTACAGGGTAATAACAGAGTAAAAACTTTACAGATCATTGAGTTTGTAAGAAGTAGTACGGGAAAAGTAGGAGACAGTTCATGCTTAAAGTGTTAGTCATACTTTTTGAACAGCCAAGTTTGGAATGCTGTGTAGGATGGGTCATTTCTTAAGTGTGAAGGTAAGGAGTTCCCCAGGGTGGGGGTTGTGGTGCTGAAAGTAACACCTCCTGCTCTGGCTAATTTAAAGCGTGGAACAGCTAGGATGAGCTGGTCAGAGGAGTAGAGTGAGCGACAATGCTGTTTCTTTGTGATACAATGGTTCAAGTATGTGGTTGCTTCGTTGTAGATGCATCAGTGTGCTATCCTCAAGGTTTTTAAGTAAATCCTTGCTTTTATTGGTAGTCAATGGACTTTTCGTTGAGTTGCAGAAATGTCGTTGGATTTTCAGAGGCCCAGAGCTGCCCGGAGGGCTTTGTTTAAAAGCACCTGTAGCTTAGCTAGATTTGACCCAGATGTGCCCTTGAATAGGGCATTACAATACTCTAGTTTGCTCAGGATAATGGCTCTGAATAGCGTGAGGCATTTGTTGGGGCTCAGGAATTGTCTACTTAATGAGATACGTTTGGCAGTGTGGGAGGTTGAGGATGCCAGAACATTGACATGCCTCGTCATGCTTTATTCCACATTGAGCTAAACCCCCAGGAATCTGGCATGTTTGAGGACAGGAATGGGAGAGCGTCAATGGTGAAGGAGGCATAAGATGGGTCGAGGATTTTGTGGCGAGCAAGTGAGCTACAATGATTAACTCTGTCTTCTCATCATTGAGGAAAAGTTTATGGGTAGCCATCCAAGACTGACTGATACAGAAGACTTTGTTAATGGTATTAGAGTCATTAGAGTATTTGCTGGAAAGGGGGATTAGAATTTGCGTGTCATCCGACATTAAGGTAGTGTCTTGTTTGCACATTCTGTCAAGACCTTTTGTGTTGCTAGTGACAGGGCCTTGTGTGTTCACATTGTCAAGGTCATGTGTCTAGTCTTTGGAAGGCCCAGTAATTTGAGTCTTGTGTGGGGGAAGAGGGTAGAGTTGCTCTCGTACTCCTTGAACCACTGGGCAGGTGCGCGATTTTGCTGCTGTGGATATTCACCATGCATTGTTATGGGGGGGTTTGTATTGTATTTGTCATTTGTATGGAGCCTTTTTCCATTATTATAGTCTCAATGCGCTGTTAGTTGGAACGCCCTCGGAGGACCAAAGTCCAGAGTGTTAGAGTTCATGGAGTACGATTAGGATGTATGTGTGTGCATTTGGCCAAAATAAGTTCAGCAGGGCTGACCAGGCTCAGGTACAGAAGCAACCCATGCGGTCAGGCATTTGGATGGGTGCTCAGACGAGTAGGGCTGGGGCCAGTGCTGGAGACTCGCTGTATGTTCCGTGTGCCCACATTTGTTCTGCATTCTGGTGTCAGAGATGTTGAGGCGTAGCGTGATGTAAGTAGGCAGAGTATTGTGTGAATAGCACGACCACATTTTGTCGTAGTCCTTGCTGTATACAGATGTGTGTGGATAGCCATGCCTGCGGCCAGTGGAGTGGTGTGCAATACGTACCTTGCTGCCATTGATACAGCTTTGCTGTTAGGGCGCCCGCTTCTTCTGTCAGTTCTTGCAGCTGTGATAAAAGTGGTTAACATCAGCAACAATCTATGCTCCAACTATCCGCCACAGGAGGCGCACGGGTTGTGCTTCCAGATTCTCTTGGCCAGTCGGAACACAGACTGATCATTTTAATGATGTACCGCTACCAAGGCCTGCCCATCATATGGTTCATATTTGCGCGACAACTGCCCAGCCACCCTTTCCTGACTATTAACGGGGGAAAAAGGCCTGTGTCCGTGAGATATTTTTTCTCTCTGCAGGGACAGTGCTTCTGACTCCTCGCTTGCTGGGCTGAGGCTCGCATGCATCCTGCAAAATTAGCAAGGGCTGCTCACTTCAACGTAGGAAGGCCGCATCCTCAAGTCACCACCGGGAGCCTAAATTGCTGGGTTTAGAAGGCAGGAGAAGGAAGGACAGACCAAAGCGGTTTGGCAGGCGCATAGGAAGTATTGTGAGATCTAAAAGTGGAATGCTGAGGAAAGACAGCTCAGCGGGTTATGCGACTGTTGCTGAAATGTTATTTGTTTAGACCTGCTTGTAAATCCTACGGCTTTTTTTTCAAATTCTTTTTTTGCAAAATAGGTTGTTACGAGCTGGGGGTGGGTACGGTTCCCTCGCATTGCTCAGTGTGGCAATTTCTGTCCCCGAAACAAAAAGTTGTCGCGCATGGTCGGGAGAGTCTTCTAACTGGAGAGGCGTGCCATGGTGGTTTTACTTCTCACTGACCTAGATGAGGACTTCATTTCTAGGATACCAAGCCCCGAGAATCACTCGATAATCATCTACTTTAATAGTTGCATGTATGACACTCGCGCGCTCGGCTCCGGGGATACGCAATGTCCTCCCTCACATCACATTAAACTTTTAGCTTCCGTTCCAAAGCGAATAATACCCCATTGAAAACCCATCAGGCAGCTCCCAGGGGAGAAATGAACAGATTGCAAACTAATTGTCGAAAGGAGCTTCCCTCCAGAGACTGGCAGTGCACGAGTGTATTAAAAATGCAGTTTCGCGCGAGCACTCGGGAAGCCCACGCTGGTATTGTTGACTCCCTTGCGCGCTTTCTTTTGGGCTGTAAGATGACAAAATGACAGCCGCATCCATGGGGGTGAGGAGAGAGTGTCTGCAATCTCGCGCAGCCCGAGCACCCCACCTCATCCCCCAACATGAAAGGGCCTCCCGCCTGTCAAAGAGGCTGAGCCAGGCAGACGAGGCTCTCTTGGCAGCCAGCCACTCCCCTCCCACCTCACTGCTTGACACCAGTGTCACTCACTGTGGAGGGGGTACACTTTGACGAGGGGCTCTGTGGCGGGTGGCTCTGCGGTAACCCGCCTCAAAGCGAAAGTCAAGGGATTTGTTGATGACAAAGGACTCCATTCGGGCAATTGGAGGCAATTAAGCAAAGTGAGTATTTTTAATGGCGAGGTGAGCAGGTACTGGGGAAGTGGAGCTTGCAATGCTGGTGCATTAAAGGGGAAATCACATGCACCCATGGACATTGGGGCACGTGTGAAGAAGGGGGATATTAGCGACAGGTGTGATGAGGTGTGTGTAAAGGGACAAATGTGACTCTGGTATTGGGGTATGTTGTCAGGAAGATGGCTGCCATTGTCGTTTATGAAGCACAGGTATTCTTGGGACGTATATACAACCGGTGGGTATTAGTACTATATGAAGTTGGTGGAAATTAGAGCCATCTATGATGAAGTTGGATATTATATACATATATGAAGCCGGTGGATATTAGAGGCAGGTATGATGAAGGTGGATATTATATACATATATGATGCTGGTGGATATTAGAGGCAGGTATGATGAAGGCGGATATTATATACATATATGATGCTGGTGGATATTAGAGCCAGGTATGATGAAGGTGGATATTAGATACATATATGATGCTGGTGGATATAAGAGCCAGGTATGATGAAGGTGGATATTAGATACATATATGAAGCTGGTGGATATTAGAGCCAGGTATGATGAAGGTGGATATTACAGGTATGATGAAGGTGGATATTATACATATATGAAGCTGGTGGACACGTGTGATGAAGATGGAGATGGGGTACGTTTATGAAGATAGTGGACATTAGGCATGTAAATAAAGCCTGTGCATATTCGGGGCATATATGAAGCAGGTGGCTATAAGGGGCATACATGAAGCCAGTTGATATTAAATACACATATGAAGCTAGTGGGAATTAGGTACTATATGAATCAAATGCATATTAAAACTAGATATGATGAAGATGGCTATTAGGAACATAAATGAACCTAGTGGATATTAGGTATGCATATAAAGCCAGTGGGTATTGAGGACTTGTAGGAAGAAGGTGGATATTGGGGCACATATGAAGCTGCAGGCTATTAGTTACTTAAATGATGCAGGTGAATAGTATCGCCATGTGTGATGAAGCAAGTGGATATTAGGGCACATAAGAAGGTGGTGCATATTAGGTGTGGTGTGAATAAGGTCTGTATTAAGGAAATATGCGGGAAAGGTGGTATTAATGCCTGGTAAGTAGCAGTTATACATTAGGGATAGCTAACACACAGTGATGTGGGCGTATCTGCGTTGACTCTCGATGAGGCATGCACTCGCGTGTAAGACACTTCTCATGGGCCCAAAGGGGGGTGACAGGAAGCCTCTGAGGAGGGCCTTGCTCCTGTTCAGGTGGGATAGGGCCAGTGCTTGAACAGTGGTCCAAAAGCTGTCTGGAGGGAGGAAGGGCTTGACTTTCCGCAGGAGGGAGAGCTGATACCAAGCTGAGTTTTCTTAGCTATGTGTGTCTTGAAGGAGAGGTGTTTGTCGTTGTGGAACTGGAGGGACTTGACGCAGGAGGTGAGCTCGGGTGTGAAGCCCTCAGGGTTCATGGTTGATAGCCAGGTCTGTATGTTCAGTGTTGTTGCTGAAGAGTAGGAATTTGGACAATAGAAGCGAACCCCTTTCAGTGATGTACTTTGGGCTAGGGCAATATATAGTCTCACACAACTGTACCTCAACGTTCCATCTCTTTTTTTCTTTTTTCTCGTTTCTCACACTTTGGATAGTTGTATTGCACTAAATGCCATACTTGAACATCTCTTGATTCACTTTGAATAGCCAATAAGCACCAATATTTAAATCGATTGTTCAATGTTCTGCATTATTGATTTTGTCGCAGGATTGATCAATTTCTCTTTTTGTTTAACATTTCAATTTTTTCTCTTTCATTTTGTTTGTCATTTCATTTTCTGCTTTCATTATTTGGCAACAATATACATACAACTTCCACATTACATAGACAAATGAACATCTTCTGATCAATAACTCATAAGAACTAGTGTTCATACATTTTCCTGACACCTTGGGTTAGATTCAGTAACATACATTTCACAACACTTTCCAGCAGGAAGACTGAACATCAGATGCTCCCACCTATATGAATACCCTTGCATGCATGTAGAGGGACTGGACACATGGTAAGGATTTGCAACTACAGGCTATGATTGTGTCTGTAGGTACAGAACTTAAAAGGATGCTAACCTCACAGACTGCGCTCATTCATACATATTCTACAACAGTGTTGTATTAGTTGATAAAGTTTTTGAATTTGAAAAATGAGTAAATAAATGTGAGAAACACCTTGTAAGTGTATAGAGTGAGGTTCCTGTATTTTAGATCCAGCAATAGACAAGTGTATTCATTTCAAACATTGTTGTCTCAAAAAAAGGAAAGTCGTACTTGACAAACAATTAGTCATTCATGAAAGGAACTTTGTCACACTTTGTTATTTTTACACATACTAAATATACATTTAGAAAAAGAACTTGGTCACGCCAACACGTGTTTCAACCTGACTAGGCCGTCTTCAGGGCGTAAAGCTACTAATAATTGGTGCAGTAAACATAGTCAATGGATAATCCTAGTTTGCAGAGAAAGTCTTATGTGTAATTACTAGTAGCGACCTTGAAAATATGCTCTCTTCTGACAAGGATATATAAGGCTCATTGGCAGTTCAGAGTTAATATTTGCTAGAAATCATTTTCCTGAATGGTCAGTATTTCCATTGCAGTTAATGACGGTTCACCAACATTGGTCTCCGTTATATATTCATGCTGTATTCGGCTGAGTTGTAATGCTGCGACTGTTGTCTGGCGCCGTCGGTTACAGTGTGCGGTTACGACGGCGCCAGACAACAGGAATACAAAATACAGGAACCTTACTCTATACACTTACAAGGTGTTTCTCACATTTATTTACTCATTTTTCAAATTCAAAAACGCTATCAACTAATACAACACTGTTGTAGAATATGAATGAATGAGTGCAGTCTGTGAGGTAAGCATGATTTTAAGTTCAGTTTCTATATAGGTGACAGTGGAAAATCACCAGCCTAACCACACAGCTGCAGCCGCTCCTATACTGCTAATATTAACGTAAGCTCTTGCTACCTTAGTGGTGCGCACCCACAAACCTTTTTTGGGGCCACGTTTTCCACAAAACCCAGTGGTCTGTAGGTACATTTTACTTTTACTGAATATAATACCACTTACACTTAATTATTCATTGTCAACAGGTCACAGACCATAGACTGGAAACACAAGTATTTCAGAACAAAATTAACTCGAGATTATTTTGTACTACACGAGGTTAGTACTTTAGATACTAGATCACAGAGTTCAAAGAAGCTCTGATTCACTGATGTTAATAGTTGCTTTTTAATATTTTTAGATGACAGGCTCATATACATCTATTGTTGCTTTTCAGGGTCTCATACAAAAGAAGGTCCTGAGGAAGGTGGCTTATTTGTAATACCACCGAAAAGTTGCTCAATTGATTTAGAAACACACTTCAGGAAAATTGAGTTCCACAGGAGACGCTGACCTGAATGCAAGAAAACAGTGTTTACACAGGTGTTGTAGTGGGATTTAGGTCACGAGGTGAAGGTGGCTGCAGTAACAGCAGCTAGAAGTCACAATAGCAGTATTGGTCAGAATTCATATTAGAAGTGCAGGAGTCTTCAGTCAGGTTCCCTGGCCTTGTGCTTTCTGCTCCGAAGGCTTTTGGAAAGTAACAGTTTCTTGCAGAAAATGTCAAGGATATTTCTCTCCTTGCAAACCCTTTTAGGTTTGCCAACTTTCTCCCCTCGTTCAGCTGCCAACTCAAAACTGCTGTTCCTTCGTGTGCTTTGCTTCGCTCAGAGTGTGCTCTCCTGCTCTGCCTTTTGTCCCTGTTTGGAAGTTTAATGGAAGTCAGGTGTGAGTGACTGTCAGTAATTGCCTGACTTTGCCTGCCATAGTAATGGGACATGTCAGGTAGACTGCTCAGGTGTGAATCTGTTTTCTCCCAGAGCGGGATGCCCATGTGGAAGTGTTTGTGAAGGGAAAGGTAGGGGGGACTAAAGTTCCCACCTATTCGACCTGGTAGGATGGGGTAAAGGGGTTAAAGGCAAAGGGATACTGTGTCTCGCCATCCAGTGTCCCACTCCTCAAAGACCCCTCACCCAGGTGATCCTCCTACAGTGGTCCAACCCCAGGGTCTGGATCCCAAGGTGATGACCTTGCTCTGGCCACCTGAGAGAGAGATACCTGGGGACTAGTGGGTGAGACACCTTATGGTTTCTCACATACCATTCCCCTATGCGATGTAGCCGCATCTGTTTCACAGGGAAACCAGGAAAGGAAATTGAGGTTCCCCTTGTTTTTACCTTTTCGGTGTTCTACAGTGAAACAGTAGGGTTGCATGTCTAAGAACTATCGTATTACTCAAGGGTTAGAATCCTTTTGTTGGCTTATCTGTACTAAAGGTGAGTGGTCTTTGACAAGACTGAAATTCCTTCATAAAATATAGTATCTTAGATGGGTGATAGACCATTTGATGGCTAGAGCCTCTAACTCCAATACAGAGTAGTTCTTTTCACGTGGGAAGATTTTTCGACTAGTGAATAGAATGGGGTGTTCTAATCCATCACACATTTGTGATAAGACGGCTCCTACCCCTGTGAGAGAGGCATCGGTTTGTAATACAAACTCCTTTGAAACGTCTACCACCTTGGGGATTGGGCTCTGGCACAATGTTTGTTTTAAAGTGTTGTAACATGTCATCCTCATCAGTCCAATGAATCTTCTGGGGTTCAGCGTTCTTTAATTTGTCGGTTAACCTATCTGTTTTATCAGAGAAATTAGGGATAAACCTACAGCAATAACCAATAATTCTGAGGAAGGCCTTGAGGTCTCTCTTGGTCTTAGGTGTGGGGGCATCTAGGGGTAACTAGGACAGCCTTCGCTTTAATCATTGGGGCTGGACACTGCTATTCCCTACAAAGAAGCTGAGGTATTTTATTGCCTATTTGGGCCAGCTTACATGTGGATGAATTGACAGTAAACCTGGCTTCTCTGAGGGTTCTCATATAAGTACAGAGATGGAGAATATGGTTTAAATGACTATGTTGTCAATATAAGCCCCACATAAATCAGAGTAGGGCTGTAATATCCTGTCCATAAGCTGTTGGAAAGATGCTGGGGTGTAATGCAGGCCAAAAGGGAGGACTTGAAACTGCAATAGTCCCAGGGGCATCAAGAAAGCTGTCATTTCCTTATTGGGTCCATGTACTGGGACTTGCCTTTATCCCTTGTTTAAGTCTAGGGTCATTAGAACGATGGCACTTCAGGGGTTATCTATTAACTCATTGATGCACAGCATAAGATAGGCATTGAAGGAAGATATGGCGTTAACCTGTCTGAAGTCTATGCAACACCTCCAAGAATTATCAGGTTTTGTTACCAATACAATAGGGGAGGACCATGGGCTAGAAGGAGGCTTTATAACGTTTGCCTTCAGCATTTTTTTCACTTCCTCTACCACTATTTGTTTTTGGATTTCTGGGACTCTATATGGTTTTAAATGGACCATGTTTACCTTTGGAGTTTTGATCAAATGATAAGTACCAGGTACTCACCCTGGCTTTTCTCAGAATACATCGGGGGAATGCCATGACCAGGTCATTTAAATCTTCTTGCTTTTGCCTAGATAGTTTTTGGGGAATGAGCTCTGAATTGTCTATCTCCTCCAGTATCAAACAAGATAATATCGACGATGAGGCAGCGGAAGGATTTTCTTTCCACTCCTTTAAGAGATTTACATGCTAAAGGTGTTTTTTTTTTGCTTCTTATCATGGCGCTATTTTATAGCTACAGGTCCCTGTTTGCACTTGTACCTCATATGGCCCATGCCACTTCGAGACAAGTTTATTTTCAGAGGTAGGTACGAAGATTAACATCTTTTGTCCTGCTAGAAAGGATCTTAGATGTACTTTCTTGTCATAGGTGGATTTCTATTGGACTTGAGCTTTTTCCATGTGAGTGTAGACAAGATTTCCACGAGATATGCTCTCGTAATCCGGTAGCCGTTTGTGAAAGGGGAATAGGTGCCTCTTCCCTTTCTTCCCAGGTCTCTCAGAGCATGTGTAAGAGATCTCTTGGTTTTATACCGTAAAGTAGTTCAAAAGGAGAGAAACTGGTGTAGGCCTGAGGGGTCTTTCTTACTGCAAATATAGCCCAGGGGATGATGCTATCCAAGTCCTTTCCATCCTCATCTACCAATTTTCTCAAAATCATTTTAAGGGTTTTAATCTCTCCATTTGGGGGTGGTAAACAGAGGGTCTTAATGTGGAGATATGTATTAATTCTTGACTTCACTCATCAATTTGCTCATAAAATTGAATTCCTTATCCGTTAGAATTTCTTCGGAGAAACCAACCCTAGAAAAGAATGGTAAAAGATGTTTAAAGATCTGTTTGGGTTGTATTGTTCTGCATAGGGAACGCCTCTGGGTATTAGGTAGCATATGAATGATGTATTTATTATCCAATGGCCCAATGATAGCCATCCCAATTAGGAAAACATTGGGCCTCATTACGACTTCGGCGGTAGCCATGCCGCTATTGGCGGCATGGCTGTCGCCGAAATCGGGTCCGGGTTCCCAGAATGGGGAATTACCAGGCCATTCCGAGTTCCCAGGGCCTGGTAATTCCTCCCTCCAGGAACCAGGGCCCGGACCTTCCCCATTCCCATCTGAGCCCCCATAGGGCTCAATGGGAATGGGAGAGGATGCAAACCACGGGTCGATTAAGAGTGCCCGTTGTTTGCTCCCTCTTCCCCTCGCGGGACCCGGTAAGGCCGCCTGGTTTGACCAGGCATTACTTACCAGGTCCTGCGAGGGTAGCTTGTAATGAAGCGGGACAGGTTTAACGGGTCCGCCTCCTTTAGTGGAGCCCTTTAACCCGTTCCGCCTCAGTCGTAATGTGGCCCATTGACCTCTATGATTGGTAAGGGATTTAGAGGGGCAGGTAAGGGAATAGGTGCACTGGTTTTCTGGCATATTTTGCATGTCTGGATGAAGTTATTTATGTCTGCATGGATACCAGGCCAGTAGAATTTCCCACTGATGTGAGCTTGGGTCTTAGATTGTCCTAAACACCCCCTGTCAAATGAGAATGCTGCAGAGTCTTCTGTAGTTGTTGACAGTGTTTTGTGTGGTGCATACAGTCTTTCCTCACTGTTTGTGAGAAAGTGAAGAGGAGGTGGCTTAAAAACCCCATCCATGTGTGGAGCACCGCAGAGTCTGCTGCAGAGTCTTCTGAAGTTATTGGCAGTGTTTTGTGCTGTGCTTATAGTCTTTTTTGCTGTTTGTGAGAAGGTGAAGAGAAAGCGGCTTAAAAACCCATGCCTGTGCGGAGAGCTGCAGAGTCTTCTGCAGTTGTTGGCAGTGTTTTGTGCAGTGCATACAGTCTTTCCTCGCTGTTTGTGAGAAATTGAAGAGGAGACGGCTTAAAAACCCCATCCCTGCGCGGAGCGCCGCAGAGCCTGCTGAAGAGTCTTCTGCAGTTGTTGGCAGCGTGTGGCTGCACCCTTTCCGCTTCGACCTATGACCTGCCTAGATAATCTGTCTGGAGTCTGAGAGAAGGAAAGAATGGAAGGACCTGGGGCATGGGCAGAGCCTCCTGGAACCCGAACCCGGCAGCAACTGAAGATCCATGGACAAGCCTCAGTCCAGACCTCTACTCCTCGGATGCTGGATTCTGGCTTTGTTCCAGCTCATACCTTAAAGGTAAGCCTT
Organism: Ambystoma mexicanum; assembly: GCF_040938575.1. Lineage (NCBI taxonomy): Eukaryota > Metazoa > Chordata > Amphibia > Caudata > Ambystomatidae > Ambystoma > Ambystoma mexicanum. The sequence continues at coordinate 203,539,454 of NC_090938.1, forward strand.
GCCCCCTTCTCCATAGTGACTATCAATAAGTCTTTGTCGGCATGCTAGCCAGACAATCTACCACTGCCCTGTTGGATGTAACAGATGACAAGATGCTGGAGGTCGGAGGTGCTGACACTCAACTTCAGAGCTTGGCGGGGGCGGCAGTGACCATGGAGGATCTAGCTGAATCAAAACAACAGGTGCAGACTACCTACCCGCTTCCTCTCACCCACCCCTAACTCCCGCCCCCTTCTCTGAGTGTGATCCATCCAGAGCACTCATCGAAGGAGAGAAACAGGGATGAAACTTCCATGTCAAATACTATGTTAAATTCAATGCTGGCATCCAGGTTGTCCCATGACATTGCTCTTATCCAAGTTTCAGTGAACAATAAAAAAATCAGGCCATTATAGACCGGAGCTCCTAAACCGACTCAATTACGAAGCAGAACAATCTAGCTATGGCGAAACCGTCTCTGCGATATAGCCCGAGCAGAGCTCTCTGATAAGTCAGCAATGATGGAGGCTATACAGGACTCACAGAAGTGAAAATGGAAGCAAGTGGTAAAAACCTGCTTTAGCAGGGCCCAGAAAACGGGACCACTGGATGTAAAATCAGAGCTCAGTTCCAGAGTGGCTTGATACTGAGCATACCCTATGAAGGATCAGTAAAGGAAGCAAAGAGACCCGAAAAAGTAATGAGCAATGCAGAGAAAAAAAAACGGCTTACCCCAGCAGCCTTCCGGGATGCAGCCAGAATCTGACCTTGAAACTCGGGATGCTGATGCAGATCCCACAAATTCCACCTATACACCAGTCGCCATAGTGACGGCTATAGGCGGTCCTTGCCAGACATCAGACGAGGTACCACAACCAACGGTCTCAGGAATCAAGAAGGGAAACATAAACAGCACGGATGCAACCTTTGCCATTTTTGGGGAAAAATGTACATTCTACTCAACCTGAACCTTCCCCTCACCGGAAAAATTCAAAAAACATGATATCCACAAGAAGGCCTTATTCAAACGCTTCATGAGCTTTTATGCAGAATCCAAAAACCACCACCACCAGTAAGACCGGCAAGCCAACTGCCACCTAGAAACCATCCGACATCGGTGCAGCCATGCTCTGAAACAATAGGGGTAACCAAGCTGGCTGAAAACCCCTCCTTGAGAGAAGAAAGACCATTTAATGCTTTGACTGATGACAATGAAGTGGTTTCTATTTACTCTACTGAATCTACAAACGAAGAACTGGAAATGATCCAAGGCTGGTACCAGGGTGACCCCTGTAGAAGCAGTGAGCAGTCACCTATGAAGGACAAGCCAGCCAAGACTGTCTATGCCCTGCCATCTTTGTAGATGGCGGTCCAAACGTTTTGTTCAAAAAAGAGCAGTGGAAGAAAAAATAAAGTACATAGAAAGGATCCTCCTGCCCTCCATTAGCACAGACCAGTCTGAGCAGAGGTCCAGCCAAGAAAGCGACATATAAGCCAATAACTATATCTTTGGAGTGTGGGGCGCATATGAATGATAGGAGGTACGTTATGACTTTTCTACATCATATCCCAAATTCTGCGCTCAATAACTACAGAAGACATTCTAGTAGTTGAGTTTGTTGAAGAATCAAGGGGGCTGCTGCACTTAAAAACAAGTCTAATTAAATAAAAACACTTTGGGAGGCGGCCCATATGTTCCTGCCATTAGGGTTTGAACTGGTTTGGGTCTATCTGACCTAAAACATTTGACCTAATCACATTTGATCGAATTTCTGTGACCTTCTTTCACTTTAAAATGTGTGGCGAGACTCTCGTTATCCCCCCCACTTCCCCTCAACCTGTTCTTACTCACCCCCATATATATATTTAATTAAATTTGACTGAAAAAAAAGTCAAAAAATGAGATCAGATGTTTTAGGTCAATTATGCTGATACCTTTGAACTGACACAACAACTAAAATGTCAGGAGGCTTTCTGGACATCGGATCTGAAAACAAGGATTGAGCTGTCTGCAGAGCCAAGAGTAAAGATCGAATGGCCCAGCAATTTGCCTCTGACCTCTGATTCTCCAAAGCAAGGCAACCCCACCAGGTCCCAAGGCCCAAGTACACACTATAGGAATTCTGGCCCACTGAAAGTCACCTTCTCAAGTCTTAAAACGGATGATAGGTGGGTCGAATATACGCCCAAACCTGTGTCCCGGGTAAACAAAAAGGAGAATACTGCTCATGGATCCACAAGGCCTTAGCCCCTAGGTAAAATGAATAGGGTAACGCCAAGGATGAGAATCGCCCCCTTCAAATTGGTTCATGGAACACAAGGGGATTCACTGACCTCCTCAACAACGAGTCACCGAATTTGGCAGATTTTTTACATTCTGTGTTTCCAAGAAAGTTGCTTTAGAGAGGTGCAGACCTGTGTAGACTACCTCCCACTCCTAAATCCGGCGGTTTAGGGCCCTACGGGCAGACCATTCTCTGGGCTTTTTACACTAATAGAAAGGGGTCAGGGAATGAAAATCCAAAACCATTACTCTCCAAACTCATGGACTCAACTGTTTGTGATCTTAATAACCCATAGGAAAGCTGCCTTGAACTCTATTTTGATTATCCTTAATTTATATTGGAACCCGGCAAAAATTGGTCCTGAGGAATTCATGACCTGTGTATCTTATCCATTTGTCTCTGTGCAACCAAGATCTCTTTAGTCGTATAGAGATTCAGGTGCACTCTCATAAAGAATATTCTATAAGAAGGATTGGAAACATCCTCAATTATTTTGGAATTGTTTTCATAGCTCTGCATTCACCCCGATAGTCCTTAATCGGGGATAGCTGGTTCCTTTTCTCTTCGGTCACAATTCAATCCTCCTGCTTCAATTTCTTTTTCACAACCATGGGGTTGGATAACAGGAGCTTCACAGAAGAGTCTAGCCCCACCACACAAAGAGAGCATTTCTCTTTCCACAAATCTAGCAGGACATCACCTATTGCAATTGGTCTATTGCCTAAAAGGGTAAATTGGGGGGCAGTATGGAATATGAGGGATTTCATAAATAAAGTCAGCGATTGGAGCCCTAATTCAAAATGAATGCAGGCCATCGGTAGGCTTCTGGGAAGCCGTAAGACTCTCTTCCAGAACGCCCCTTCTAGAATTTCCCATATTTACGACAGCAGGTTAAGACGCACCTCTGCCCCATAAGAAAGGATGGGACTAACTTTCTTAAAATAGAAGGTAAGTAGGGGAATCATTGTAAATATCCTGAATCTCCGCTGGACGATCTTCCCTTGCGCAGCCAGGTTTTTGACATTTGATCTCAATGGGTTGGTTGAACACCTATCTAAACTAAATCTAAGGATGGGCGCAAGCTATGACCACCAAATCATCATAACGCGTCGAGTCTCTGTCAAAATAAAAGGGCCTATACTAATAAACCTATAGCCAATCCTTACTGCTAAATACAAAAGTGTGTGGGACAATAATGTATGCAACAAAGAAAAGTGTTCAAGAAATAATATGTCAGGACAGTTGAGCAGTTGGCTTCCCTTCCCCACGTTATCAACACGGGGCAAGGCAGCAAGTTTGAGCTTCGCAAACACTATGGCTTCTCTGTCATGAGGACACATTTCAAAGCATAGACATTGGGGCCTTCTGCCTAAGTCTCTTTTCCAATAACAGTCTCTTACTGTCTTACTGTCTCTGGAGGATAGCTCTGGGGCAACGCGCTCATCTTGGAACCAAGACTACGCTGAGCAACACAGGTTTGATCGCCGGGTCCACGCTTAGAAACCTCTGGGTATTAACCGCATTATTAATAATCAATTATAATTACTGCAGAGGGCCTGTCATAACAAACAAATATCAAAGTTCCATTTCTATTAGGATCTTCACATGCACAAGTTCTCATTTCCAATATTTATTGTGGGTCTCCCTCCTTCAGTCTTGGACCCCTTTGTACCACAATGTTTACTCTTGGTCTCCCTCTTTTGTGCTCCGACCATGGATCTCCCTCGTTTGTGCTCGGATCCTCTTCATATCAAAATCAAAGACTTTTGAATGTGCGATTGGTTTTGAGTAAACCATCGCAGGACCACTTCGACTCACTTCATACAATATTCTCATCAATCTTTTGGCTTTCGTTTCTCTTGGCAGGATACCATACAGAGACCTTCGATTAAGCACACTCACGGTGCTGGACCACTCTGTTAACAGTAGTGTATCTTTCCTGCTCAAGTTCAAACATTCATCTGCAGTTTAGCTTTACTTACATCTTTCATCACATGCGTTTATCAATGTTTCTTCCAGTGCTCGTCATAAAATGCTGCCTCTTGCAGCTATGACTTCAACAAAGACTGGTCTTGCATTAGTCTCCCCAACTCACCGGCTCTGCTGATCTCTCTAATGCTCTTTTTTTCTTGGAGCCAAGGATGATACTCAGCCGGCTGCCACTCCTCCCCACCGTTGTTGGTTACGCAGGAGGGCCTTCGGTATCTCCGACACGCAATGCAGGAGTCTTCAGTCAGGTTTCCTGGCCTTATCCTTTCTGCTCCAAAGGTTTCTGGAAAGTGTCTGTTTCTTGCTGAAAAAGGTCAAGGTTATTTCCTGCCTTGCAAACCCTTCTTGGTTTCCCATCTTTCTCCCCTCGTTGAGCTGCTCACTCAAAACTGCTGTCCCTTTGTGTGCTTTGCCTCGCTCAGAGTGTGCTCTGCCTTTTATCTGTGTGGGGATGTTTAATGGAAGTCAGGTGTGAGTGATTGTCAGTAATTGCCTGACTTTGCCTGACCATAGTAGCGGGACATGTTAGGTACACTGCTAGGGTGTGAGTCTTTTTTCTCCAAAAGCGGGCTGTCTGTGTGTTTGTGAAGGGAAAGGGGGGGTTGGTGGGTAAAGTACCACATATCCTACCTGGTAGGATGGGCTAAAGGTGTTACTGGGGGGGTATACTGCGCCTCGCCATTTGGTGTCCCACTCCCACTCCCCAAAGACCCGTCACCCAGGTGATCCTCCCGCACTGGTCCAACCCCAGGGTCTGGATAAAAAGGCAATGACCGTGCCTTGGCCACCTGAGACAGAGATCCCCGGGGACTACCGGGTGAGACACCTTCTGGTTTCTCACACAACCAATAGAAAGCAGAACAGCAACAATGGAATTAAGAAGACAACTCTTGCAGGTACAAGAGAGCCAATAGAGTAATCATCAATGTGATGAATCCTGTGGAGTCACCATTGATTACCCGCCATGAATCTCCTACCATGTGGCCAGGGAAAGGCAGCTTCTACCTGATCCTACCCTGCAGGGTGTACCATGAAGGAGGATCACGTGGAAGGAAACGGCTGTCGGTGGAAGGTGGTCACCCCATCTGGAGGGACACAGTATTCTTCCTTTACAAGGGAAGACCTCATCATTCCTAAATTCTTGATGGCTGGTTGTCGCTATACAAATCCCGCCCCTTGTAAAACACAGAAACCCCTTCCTGCAAATCTCTATAGACAAAAGTCCATTCATACCTCACACACACATAAGACACACCTAACATCTCCTGTTTCTAATGTTTTTCTAAATAACCGTTTGAACAATTGAACAACATTATTTTAAAAACCATAGCAATTCTATGGACTTCAACTACCATAAAGGCTTAAGTACTAAGGAGTTGGTGCAGATTGAACGAAACACCAAGTTGAATGCACAGATTAGTTGTTTTTGTGGGTCTCAAGTGTGTGGGACATTTAAAGATGGTATCTGCACTCAAGACGAAGGCAGAGCCAATGAGGAAGGCAGTGCCAGAGAAGGAAGCAGTGTGGGAAAGGACTGTGCTGACATAGAAGGAGTACGCAGGCATTCCCAGACAGCAGCTTGCCACTGTGAGAGTGGTTTACTGGCGTGGCACGAGGCCAGGAGAGACACCCAGTAGCATGTAGATGATGAGCATAATGATCGAGCAGCAGGGAACTGTTACCTGCACGCAAGAGCCAACAGCATGTAGATGAGCACCAAAACATAATGATAAAACACTAACTAGCTTATCAGAATCAACAGAAAGCACACCGCACCAATGGAATTAAAAAGGGAACTTTTGCAGGCAAAAGAGAGCCAATAACAAAACGTTCAAGCACTAACACGCTGATCAGAACCAACAGGAAGCCGACGAGCACCAATGGAATTAAGAAGAGAGCTGTTTAAGACACAAGTGAGCCAACCGCATGCAGATGAGCACCAATAGCATAACTATTAAGCACTAACAAGCTGATTTGAACCAACAGAAAGCAGACCAGAACCAATGGAATTAAGAAGAGAACTGTTGCAGGCACAAGGGAGCCAATAGCAAAAAGATGAAGCATGAACAAGCAGATCGACGGTCCTACAGGATACAGGCGAGAACCAATGGAATTAAGAAGAGAACTGTTGCAGGCACAAGAGAGACAGTAGCATAATGATGAAGCATGAACAGAGTGATCAACAATCCTACAGGATACAGACCAGCTCCAATGGAATTAAAAAGAGAACTGTTGCAGGCCCAAGAGAACTGTTGCAGGCACAAGAGAACCAGTAGCATAATAATGAAGCCTGAACAAGCTGAACAACAATCCTACAGCATACACACCAGCCCCAATGGAATTAAGAAGGACACTATTGCTTGGCAAGAGAGACCATAACATGTAGATGAGCACATTGACAGAATTAGAATTATTTAAGAGCGGTACATATTGCTGTGACCCATGGCACTTGACCAACTTCAGAGGATCAAGAACACAAAATGTAATCTGTAGTCCAGGGAAAAATGCAAACAGTTCAATATTTGATTAAACTAAAGACTCCAAATTCACCCATTTCCGCACCTGCAATATTACCTTGAATGTATAGAACCGTTTTGTTCATGTTCCTGAAAGCTCTTTAGCTTACAAAGATGATCCAATCCCTGAGGTTTATATTTAACAAACTCTTGACTGCCCTCATTCCGGCTGTCATTAGTGCACTACTCTTCTAAGAAAGGCATTTACCCTGATACATTGAGAGCTGGTCAGGTAAAGCCAATTATAAATTAAAAAAAACTGTGTCGATCATCTGGATTTTTCCGACCTTCAAACTAGGACTTCCCTGCCTTTCCTGGATACATTCTTTAAGGGGTCTGCAACAGATGTGCTCTCCTACAGCATCTATAACCAACACTTTCTTATGGATTGCAACCTGATGTCCATCCTTTGTGCAGAGTGTAGCCCACTGTCCCACAGCTGGTAAGTGATGTTTTGTGGTATTCTGGATGTCAGAGGGGACTGTCTGCTAATACTTGTAGATGTCTCGGCAGTTTTCAATATGATTAACATGAGGTTTAGATTAACATCTCAATTACCCGCATTCCAGCCAGGCTTGTCCTTGCTTGGCTCTATTCTTTTCTGAAAGGTCATATGTGCAAATGAGTGCAACCCGGTCATACCACATCCCAGTGCAGTGTGGTGTCCCTCAGGGGTCTATCCTTTCACGTTTGCTTTTCAATATCTAAATGGTACGCTGGGAGATCAGGATGCCATGTGGGGCTTCTTAATTTACAAGTGGAGAATTCTAATGGTGCACAACTTTATCTAAACCTTAGTCCATGGAACATCTTTCTCCGGACAATCTTTCTCAGTGCCCTTGAGGAAAGGATGCCTTTACTTTCTTTAACACTTAACCCTACAGAGTTCTCATTTTCTATGGAATGGACCATTCTCAAACCACCATCTTTCACAGGCCCTAAATCTGCTAAGAGGTCTTTTCAAGCACTATATGTCTTTAGGAGTGTTAACAAAGACTCCCTTTCTCAAGCTCCTGAAATGCCAGCTAAGGTCTGCAGTTTGTCCTGGTAGGTGTCTCCCTCACTGAGCTGACTGACAGATTGCTAGACGTACTTTATAATGACAGTCGCTCTCCCTGGACCCATCACCTCATCACATGGGACATTGGATGTAGCGCAAAGAGGCCCTGCAAGCAGAAGAATCCCAGCTATGGTAAGACTCCATAGCATAGCATAACAGATAGCATAAGATTTTAACACGTGGCCAGACCTTTAAACGTCAAGGCTGTGGCAAAAACAACCCAGAACTCAGGTTTTACTGGATAGAAAAGTTAAAGTGTGTCGTTAAAGGGTTGGTGTCAACAAATGTGTTAATAGTGTGTGAACCTTGCGTTTAAGGAGCTGGCAGATGCTGTGAAATGTGCGATTCACGAGCACAATACTTGCAAACCTAATGATGGCTAATTAGATAAGCTGACGCGTGCAGTGGGTTTGTGAGGAAGGCATTGGGAAGAGCAATTGGAACATTCTAAAGTTGTAAGTGCAAATTGAGATTTTTGGCAAGGTGCCCAGAAATGACATATATAACAAGTATTTTGACAAGCATTAAGAAATCTGCACCATCTAGGGTAGACATAAGAGCATGGGTTAGGCTACCGCAAGAAACCACAGAGATCCCCAACAGACTTATTATAGAGCGTCTGGAACCAGAAAATATCCAGGCAACATGGCTTTCAGAAATATCTATGGATTCTGCATCTTCTAATTAGTGTGGTTTTGCCCCATGCAGAATGGATTTATGAACACACATACACAGCACATGTGCGGTGACACTGCATGCAGTGATGCATAGTCACATGCTGGAATGGGCGGGGCTTGCAATGATTTCCTATGCAATTCAAGACGAATATATGAGCCCTCAACCAGGGTATCAGGTAATATTATCCCCATATATGTGGTCGCCGTAAATAATATTGCCGGGAAAAGGTTGTGGCGATATTAGATGGGTGACCATATATATGGGGACAGGGGCAAAAATGTTTTAAAAAAAATAAAAAAGAAGAAAAAAAAGAAAAAAATGAAAGAAAAAAAAAGTTTGGGGGTTGCGGGGGTGTCCCCCGCATGTTCCATGCAATAATGTCGCCACAAAAAACGGCCATTTTTCGGCAATATTTTTGCATGGCGAGATGTTTGTGGCGACATTAGTACATGGAACCGGTCCCAGGTGGTCGGATTCTGGAAAGATGTGGGAAGTGTGCATGGACAGTTAACTCTGCCACAGAGCAGTCTCTAGACCCTATTTTACAACCTGTGCAGAGAGAGGGTGGTGTTGCAGTGACTTTCACTTGAGTATTCCTGCAGAATCACAAATGTGCACTACTGTGACAGAATCATGGAAATGCAAATGCATGCAAAATACTTATTCTGCACTGTGAAAGACCCAGGGAGATGGTCACCCCTTCCCAATGGGATGCACCCGCTTTGGGATTAGGGAGGTTAGCCCCTGCGTTGAACACCCCTAGGGTGAGCAGGATACCTCTGGAGGTGACTCCCCCTTAGGGCACAGGAACACCCCAGAAAGAAGTACAAGTCACCATTGTTCCCCCTCGGATGCGAACTTTGTGGGATATGTAGGGGTTAGGTGGTATGAAAACCCCATACTCCATTTAAACTGACTCAACTTCTAACCCTAACCAGGCCCAATCGCCACAAAAGACAGCAAATGGGTGAACAGACCAGCCCCCTCGAGGAGCGGTCAGGAGATTGGGCCTCATTACACGGAAGGCGGTGGTCCAGGGTGCTATTAGCACCCTGGACCATGCCGGTAAAATACCGGCACCGCCTTGGCGGAAAGGGGATTTACCGCCCCATTCCAAGGTTGGAGGGGCGGTAAATCCCCTTTCCGCCATTGCCCTTCCCCATTCCCATTTCTGCCCCATAGGGCTCTATGGGACTGGGGAAGGCGCTAATTACGGCACCGCAATTTTGCGGTGCCGTAATTAGCTCCGAGGTCCCTTAGCGGGTTGGTATTTAACGCCTGCAAAAAGCAGGCGTTAAAACTCCAACCCGCTAAGGGACCTCGTAGTACGGCGGTAAGGGTTAACGGTCACCGTTGCCGTTAACGGTGACCGTTAACCCTTACCGCCGTCCGTGTAATGAGGCCCATTGTCTCTGCAGGTCCCACCTAGTTTTACTGCATCACAGTGATCACAGCAGGTGCGGCAGATGAGAGAGTGAGAACGCCAATATTGGCCTGCGCCGCTGCCACCACACTGCAAGAGGCAGAATGAATAAGGATCTAGAAGTTTGGAGTGCCGAACGGCTACACAGCCGAGAATCCTCCTACATGACCCGGCACCAAGCGCGCAGAAGGAAGGACTCGACAGAGGCCAACGCAGAGCCCAGCTGAAGAGTCAAATAAGGGGCTCTACGGTGCCAGAAATCCCAACCCAACTTGATGCTCGTCCCGAGGTTCCCTGATCTCAGCAACCAGGAATGCAGTGGCTCCCGTAGAGAGGGAGGTGGGCGGGTGAGGAAGAGAAGGAAGAGGACAAGAGGGTGGAGGGGCGGAAACATCCCTGAGAGTGGTTTGACAATAAGTAAAGCCCCGGAGTGTGTAGAGCCACATAAAAACCACAGTGGGGAGTGAGAATGAGTAAAGCCTCGGAATGTGGAGTGAGAACGAGTAATGCCCCAGAATGGGGAAAGGAAAGAGAAACCCCAGAGTTGGGAGTGAGAACTAGTAAAGCCCCAGAGTTGGAAATCAAGAAAAAATCCAAAATCGGGGAGTAAGAACGAGCAAAGCCTCGGAGTGGGGGGAGGTGGAAGAAAGCCCGGAGTGCGGAGTGAGAATGAGGACAGTGCCAGAGTGGGGAGAACTCTAAGAAGGGTCACCAGAGTGGGGAGGGAGAACAAGTAAAGCCCTGGAGTGGGGAGAGAAAGGAGAAAGAACCACCAGAGTGGGGAGTGAGACAGAGGAGAACCTATGGGTTGGGAAAGGCTAAAATAACTCCTACGTGGGGAGTGAGAAAGACATGAACCCCAGAGTGGGGGGGGGACTAAAAGAACTCCCAAGTGGGGAGTGAGAAGGAGGAAGAACACAGAGGGCCTCATTACGACCCAGGACGGTTCATACCGGGCCGCCACATCACGAGTTTGGTTGCGGGTGGTGGTATGCACGTCTGGTCTGGCAGACCAGTATGCTAACAACAGACCTGTCATTAACGAGTCCGTTGTTAGCATCCTCCCCATTCCCATTGAGCCCTATGGGGGCTCAAATGGGAATGGGGACGTACCAGGTCCGGGTCCCGAAAATGGGAATTACCGGGCCTGCAAAAGTCAGAATGGTCCGGTAATTCCCTTTTTTTGGGACCCGGACACGAGTTTGGAGGTAGCCATGCGGGTAATGATGGCATGGCTACCTCCAAACTCGTAATGAGGCCCAGAGTGGGGAAAGAGACTGAAAGAAAACCCAAACGGAGATCAGACCCAGAGAGTCCTGAGCTAGAGAACATGTACAACATTCCAGTCTCCAAGAACTGTATAAACCTGGTCTGCAAACATAGGCAAGAGGACTATGACAATGAAGGATAAGGGTTGGTGTCGGGAGCCTGCAGCCTTCCATGTTAAGGGGGTAGTTCCCTAATCTACGTCTGAGGGTTTTGTTATTTTCTATTTTCTTTTGTAAGACAGGAAAAGTGGTTAGGGTGAATGGTATTCCAAACTGATGATTATTTATTCCTAGGCATCCTCAATAGCACCTTTTTTGATTTTCTGGTGTTATAGAATAGGGCTTGATCTTGAAGAGTAGGGAAACAGTAGGTTTTCTCTTTGATAGAGAGAAAATAAAAAACCCTTGACCCATGTCTTGATGTCCAAGTACTGATTCTGATCTACCACAGCACCCACGATCAATATTTGGCTCATTGGCAAGGATTAAGGCTTAGTAGGATGTTGGCAGGGATAGTGGAATTATGCCTGTGCATGTTTGATCACGGATACTCACCAATGCGGTACAACATGGTCTCAACCGCAAACATTCCGTATTGACACATGCATACAGAAACCCAAACTTATTTCACAAGCCCACAGCACTTAGTTTCTGCAATGTTCCGAAGATGGCCAGAGGTGGTAATAATGAAACAATTTGCAGGGCACACCCAAGATGTACAGTGCAGACAGGAACCTACGCAAGAAGTCCAAAAGTGCACCTTTTGGCAGACCCAATGGGGGTTCCCTCATGGAATCCATGGAGTGAATCACTTGGCAGACCCAATGGGAATTTCCTCATGGAATCCATGGAGTGAATCATTTAAACTTATGGGGGGTCATTACGACCCAGGCGCTAATTGCGCCAACTTTACCACCATGGTGTAAACTACGTTTACACCATGGTGGATGGCGGATTTACCGCCCCATTCCAAGGTGAGTGGTGCGGTAAATCCCCATTTCCCATTTTCCCTTCCCCATTCCCATTTTTGCCCCATAGGGCATAATGGGAGTGGGGAAGGCGCTAATTACGCCACCGTAAATTAGGGTGGCGTAATTAGCATCATGGCAGGTTAGCGCCATGGATTTTAACGGCTGCTAAGAGCAGCCGTTAAAATCAGAATAGGCGTTAAGGGTTAACGACGGCGTTAACCCTTAACGCCTGGGTCGTAATGAGGCCCATGGACTCCAGCATATAAGCACAATATAACAAACCAATACAGTAGCAAGAACTACAGAACTGATTGGTTTATCTAATTATCTACAAACTTGGATTTAGCACTACATTTGTGAAAATCAGACTAACCTGGAATTCAAAATACAGGGTAAATGTGTATACACACTGGACTTGAAGTATACACAAATAAGTTTCTGGTGAAATAGCCCAATACCCAGAATTGTTATTGCAAATTGTTCCTTTACTAATTTTCATTCTCATTTATTTTTTTGTTGCGAGAACAATTGGCTTAGATTTCACCTGAAAACCAAGCCCCCCACTTCTATTTTTTCTCTCTGACTTGAGATGTTTGTTTGCTGATATTTCTTTATTTTATTTCCTCTTCCCTCCAGCACTGGGTTTCTGTTCACTTGGATTACTATCTGCTCCATTTCATTCTCCACGCCAATATCTTTAAACAACAGGATTGTGAAACAAGTCTTTACTATTTCTTCTTTTGTACACACATTTTGTGTCTGACATATCAAGACTCTTATCTGTATATATTTCCTTTTTATGTAACTTGAAATGTGCAAGTATAATATTAATAAATATCTATTCAAAATGTTAGGTCTGATGTGGCATTTATTTACATCAATCATGCATGAATATGATGCTGTTCAGGGGCAAGATTTGGCACATTAGCCCCGGCCAAAAAGGTACCTTACAAATTTAACAAATCTCTAAGGTAAAGAGTACCATTTCTTTTGCAGCGATTGTTCTTTGAGTTATTCAAAAGTGCACCTTCAGCATACGGACGTGTATAGACTAATGGTAAGCACCAAAACACCCATAGTTATATCAGGCTTCATATAGCGCTTCATGCTAGCTCCCTCCTGCTTTAAAGGGATCTATGTGATCACTGCGACCCCCATAATTGTGACGGCCGAAAATGCCGACTTTAAAAAAAAAATGTTTTTATTTAACGCCCATTACACCACATAGATATGCGGGGGAGACCCCTGCAGCCTCCCATATTACTATAATATCACCCACCCACATATATATGTGGTCTAAGGGGGGTGTTAAAAAAAATTGGCCGTCGCAATTATGAGGGTGACATTTTGGGCCATTACCCTTTTAAGTGTTGTAATAATAGCTGGGACTAGTATCATATTTAATGGTACACAATTTGTTGACTCTGGAAGGATGAAAGCAAGGCTTTAAGTGCGCTGCGTCAAATCAGAGTACAGCCCCCGCAGGGTCCCAACATTTCTCTCTAGCTCTGGCGTCCTGCAGGAGCACCCAGACTTGTTTTTTCTGTATTAGAAGTCAATGAAAAATGATGAGTGAGCAAAATGCTCTTTCCCAGTAGATGTTATGTTATGGGAATTTCTAAAGCGCACGGCTACCCGGAGGTATCATGGCACTAGAGAGGCAGGGCACACAGCCATAAACCAGAGCACCCCTATGCTTAAAACATATATGTTTTTACAGCTTTGTTAAAGCCCAGATGGTTAGATAATTTTTTTGTGGCCGACAGGAGCTTGTTCCATAGCTGAGCCGCTGCTATGGAAAAGGCTCGTCCCCCAATCTGCATACGGCGGAAGGAAGGAACACAAAAAAAATCGGCTGAGGCAGAGCGCAAACAGCACTTAGGACAGTAGCAGGTGAACTTCGTGCGAAGATATTCCGCAACCTGATCATGCAGCGCCGCTGGACAACGCATACCCCAGCACAGATAATAAAGGATGCAGCGAGAGACCTAGCCCCTTTTATCTCCAAGTTGATAAACTCCTCATTTAAAACTAATACACTACCGGCCAATCTTAAAGAATCTTGGGTCCTACCGCTACTTAAAAAACAAACTCTGGACCCCACTATCCCCACCAACTGCAGACCCATCACCACTGTGTCTTTTCTACTTAAAATTTTAGATACATACAAATCCAGGACTATCTGGAAGCCAACCACCTACTTGGCTCATGACAATCGGGCTTCCGCCCTCTCCATGGCACTGAAACAGCGCTACTAGACCTCAAGACACAAATTGAAGATTTAAAGGATAATGGAAACATAGCTTTGCTACTCCTACTGGACTTGTCGGCAGCGTTCGATTTGGTGGACCATGCAGTGTTATGCAACCACCTCCAATCTGACGCCAACTTCACCAAAGATGCCATAGATTGGGTCCAATCCTTCTTAGTTAATGGAACCATGAGAGTCTTCTCTACTTCAGCCTCTGCCGACCCTATCAAAATAACCTGCGGGGTCCCACAAGGCTCCTGCATATCCCCCACTATGTATAATATCTTCACAAAGCCTCTGTTTGACAAGTTGGACAGACTGGGTGTCACCTACACTAACTATGCAGATGACACCCAGATCCTCATACCCCTTTTGGGCACCTTCGAGGCGGACTCAGCCTTGCTGAACAAAATATACACCCTCATTCAGGCATGGATGGCATTCCATGGCCTCTGCCTGAACGACGAAAAAACTGAGTTACTAATCTTAGGCTCTGAAGCCAATATCCAAAAACTCAGCCTAAACTACACATCCTTTAACATTGATAACAACCCTATCAAGGTGATGTCTGTAGTTAAAACATTAGGATTCTACTTGGACTCCTCTCTCACTCTCAAAAAGCAAGTCAATTCCCTCGCCTCATCCACAACGTACACTTGCAAAATCATCAGAGCTTCCAGACCATACCTCTCGAGAGCGAGCTGTACCACACTAGCCAATGCTCTTATGTCAAGATTAGATTACTGTAATGCCCTGTACTCAGGAGCCAACAAATATATTACAGACAAAATTCAAAGACTGCAAATAACGCCCTGAGGGCAGCATTGTACATCCCTTACAGAGAGCATATTGCTGAATTCAGAAAAGGGGTTAACTTTCTGAAAATTACGGACAGAATTCTCCTTAAAACAGCATCCCTTACCTCCAAATGCCTGAATGACCTTACACCTCCATACCTAATGGATAAAATTACTAGGAGAACAACTACCCGTCCCACGAGATCTGCCAACTCATTTATGTTGGAGATTCCCAGGTTCAAACACTCGACAGCGGGAGGAACCAGCTTCCCTGTCAAAGCTGCACAATGCTGGAACAAATTACCAGCTGACCTCAGACTAGAACAACCCTACCCTAAATTCAGACATAAGATACTTAACTGGCTACACACCAATAACACCTAACTGACGCTCCACACGTCTACCTCTCCAGCTCGTACACGACCCTTGTTTCTGCCAAACTACACTGTACTTTGGTTAACCGTGCACGCATGGTCGTCTGCTCTGTCATATTTGCATGCACCATGGATAATCAATGACATAGACATGTAAGGTTGTATATACATATATGTATGTGTGCATATATTGATACTCATGTTAATGCTTTCTTGACTTACCAAGACCATTGCTATGTATTTAATATATCTTGTATCTTGTACTTTGTCTATGTATTTTGCCTATGTACTCTGCTCCTATTGCAATCACTGCTCTATGTATTGCTACCTTTGCACTGTAACTAAGTTTTTAAGATTTCTTGTTTCTGTTGCGCCCGTCTACCCAAGGGCTTGGTGCGCATTACCAAACAAATAAACAAACAAACAAACATGACACTTTGAACCTGTGCATTGGGCCACCGGGAGCCAATGTAGGGCCCACAGCACCAGTGAAATATGGGCTCCATAGGGCGTACCCGTAGCAACGCGAGCTGCTAGGTTTTGCAAACATTGTAGCCACTGAACCAGCCCCTTCGGCTGTGCCAGGTAGAGGGAATTGCAATAGTCCAACCGGCTAAGCACCATAGTTGCCACCACTGGAGGACAGAGAGGGGCAGGGATCATGGGAAGCACTTTTTTCAGTATGTTAAGCTGAAATTGGCCGGCTTAACAGTCGGTTTCTTATTGGGTGTCCATAGACAGGGACGCAGACAAGACTGCGCCCATGTTTTTCACCTTCACCGCCGGAGCAGAAAGGGTGCCAAGAGATGGGGCCAGAAGGAGGACACCCAAAGTTAGGGATCAGGAGGACAACCCACCACCAGAGCCTCTGTCTTGTCTCCGTCCAATTTTAGCTAATTGTGGTTCATCCAATCCCTCATGGCCACAAGGCACCTCTGAAGGCACGACGACACCGCAGACTGATCAAGATCTAAACGGATCAGGATCTGGGTGTCGTCTGCATATGAGTAGCATCTGACGCCAACAGAGGGGATGAGACACACAAGTGCCCAGATGTAAATATTAAATTGAATCGGAGACAAGGAGGAACCCTGCGGCACCCCTCAACTGAGATGGCAGCAGGCAGGTAGAAAAGGGGGCATAGCGAGAGCCTGAGTACAATCCGCCAGGAATGGGGAGAACCAGGCCAGCACTTGCCCAGATTTACTAATCTGGGCAAGACAGGACAGCAGAATGGGGTGATCAATGTCATTATCACACAATGTTTCGAATCACATTACCAGTTTCAATTGCATACATTTGGAATTAGATTATTTGTTTTGAAATAGTCTGAAGGGTATATGTAATGTAGAGAATACATTATTTGATTTCTCCAGCATGTTATTATGTTGAGGTTTTGCCATTAGTATTTATTCATTTATTTATTGTGCATTTGTAAGGCACTTGTACATCAAGTAAATTGTGTTTCAAAGCAATCCCTTGGATCCTTAACTCAGGACCGGCCCGCCATCTCGTGACTTCAATTCCATACGTTTGATAAATCATGTGCTAGCCCAGGTAGCTAGTGCAGGACTTTTACGTGTAGCCCGTAGCAAGAAATCTCATTCACTCATTCAGGATCTGTCATCGTCCTGAGTAAGTCGAGACAGAGATGATTCTTTCCTGTCATGGGTTACCATTAACGTGGTTTTTAGAAAATGAAACTACACGCAAAAGTTGTTGTGCATTGTTGAGTAGGGACAGTCTTCTCCCTCTTTTCTTTTAGATAGCCAGCGCGTCAACATCACTCTAGGCACAGCACCCCCTGATAGGGACCGGGTGTGCTTCTGCTTAGGCACAGCTTTAGTAGCCTCACGATGAAAGAGACCGGCCACCAGCTTGCTGTTTAGTGAAGCGCTTCACATACACAGAGTTGGTGCTGGAGGAACATAAAGATCTAGAGGGTTATTATTTAGTGAGAGCCAGTTGTAGATAACATGGTCCCTGGCCCCAGACAGCCTTATGGATGATGCTGAGGGATTTGAATTTGATCCTTGCAGCAACCGGGAGCCAGTAGAGATATTTTAGGGCTGGAGAGATGCCGTCCCTGGGCTTCAGGCCAAAGATAAGTGTTGCAGCCCTGTTCTGGATTAGCTGGAGGGGTTGTGGAGAAGAAGAGGGCAGATTAAGGAAGAGGCTATTGTAGTTGTCTAGCCTAGAGAGAAAACCAGAGCTCTAGAGAAAATGAACTTCTGGTGGAAAGTGAGGAAAGGAAGGATTCCTTTGAAGAGGTGGAGTTGAAAGTGGGCCTTCTTGGCAAGGTCCTAAATGTGAGGGAGGAAGGAAAGAAAGAGAGGTCGAAGATGACTCGAAGGTTTCTGGCTTCAGATGAAGGAGAAGGGGGAGAGCCGATAGAAGGTGGCCAGAGTGAGGGGAAGAAAGAGGGAGCAGGAGTCCCAATGGGAAGGATCTCAGTCTTGCTGGCATTGAGGCAGAGATCATTGGAAGTACACCAGGACTGGATGGCAGATAGGCAGTCAGGAATGGTGGAGGAAGTAAGGAGAGGATCAGAGGGGAATTTGAATAAGATTGCGCATCATCTGTGTACCACTGGAAGTTAGGAGAGAAGGTGGAGATGAGGTGTGCAAGTGGAGTAGGATAGGTGTTAAAGAACCAGGGAGAAAGGTTGGAGCCCTGGGGGATGCCGCCAGTGGAGATAGAGGTGAGGGAGGAGAAAGAGCCCAGAATAACCTGGGATGGAGGGTCATTGGGGAAGAAGGTTAGCTAGTCCACTGGCCGCTCCGAGATACCAAGGATAACAGAGAAGTGCTGGAATTGATTTGACCTGAGGGGTGGAGAGGGTAAACTGGGAGGAAAGGAGAAAGTGATCACTCCAGAAGAGAGGATTGGTGAGAGGGATCGAAAGGGAAGGTCAGTGGAGATAGAACATCCAGAGTGTGTCCTGCAGAGTGAGTCGGGTCAGAGGGGAAAATAGAGAGTGAGAGAGAGTCACAGAGGTTGCCAATGGGTCCAGAGGAAGGACAGGAAGCATCCAGGTGGATGTTGAAGTCTCCAAGAAGGAGGAGTTGAGTGGTCGAGACCAGGAGGAAAGAGGAGAGGTCAGCCCAAACAGAGAGGAAGGAGGAGATCACACCAGGTGGCTGATAGATGGTAGCCACTGTAAGGGACTGGTCAGGAGAGAGAGAGAGCCTGCAGACGAGGCATTCAAAAGATGAGTAGGCCTGTGTAGGAATGACAGAGGCAGGAATCTACTCACGGAAGATCAGGGCTACACCCTCTCCGGAACGGTTGGATCTGGGCACAGCGAGGATCTTGTAGCCATCAGGGAGAAGAGTGTCAAAGCTCATGACAGAGCTGGCCGTGAACCATGTCTCTGTGAGACCGAGGACATTGAGGTCAAGTTCCTCAAGGAGGCGGCAGATGTCAGAGGAGTGTTTCACAGCTGAGCGAGAGTTTAGCCTGGCAAAATGGAGAAGTTTGCCACCATTGAAAGACTTCCGGGGAGGGGTACAAATCAGAGGTATGCCCTGCGGAGGTGTAGAATATGCCCGAGGGGGGGCTGACATGGAAGGAGGAGAGGGCAAGGTAGCCAAGGAGGAGACAGCAGGGGGAGGCGAGGATGCCATGGAGGGGAGAGAGGGGCCAGCAGGAGAAGAAAGGAAATTGATGAGGTGCGGGAAGCATCTATCAAAGAGGAGAAGGTTGGCTTGAGGGCCTTGGACCAAGACTGTGCCATTCAAGTAAACATTAATGATGAACTTAGAGGAGTGGAAGGAGGCCAGGAGGTCCTCCCACTGGGTGTCACCATTAATGGGAGAAGAGGAGAAAGGAGGGAGCCCAGAGACCATATGTAGAGCCCTAGCTCTGGGGAGGGTACAACAAAGAGGATGTCAGTGAGGGTTTGCCTGAAGGAGGCACTGGTATAGGTGTCAGCGATAGGGAGGCCTGGGCTGGAGACCAGGATGTGCTTTTTAAACTTCTTCCTACCAGATTTAGTGAGGAGAGCAGGATAGTCGATAGAGAAGCAGTTAGAAAAGATAGGAGAGACAGAGAGCACTATAGAGTAGGTAGGGAGAGGAGAGAAGAGGAAGGGGAGGGTGGGGAGGACACTAGGGAAGGACACAGGAGAAACGCAAGCAGATGAGACAGAGAGAGACGAGACAAGTAGACAATTGGACAAGAGGACAGGAGCTTAGATAATGGTAGAAAAATGAGCTAGATTAATTCTTTGCTAGGAGTCAAGACCATAGGATGGCACTACTTTCACAATGCAATTTAAATACTGGAGAAAACACACCTAAGTCTGAGAGTCCTGTATAGTGGGCAAAAAGGCCTAGGTTTCACAATGTAATTTTAAATAATTTCACAGTGCAACTTAAATACTGGAGAAAACTGACCTAAGTCTGAGAGTCATGTATAGTGGGGGAAAAGGCCTAGGTTTCACAATGCAATTTTAAAAACGTTCACAGTGCAATTTAAATACTGGAGGAAAATAAAGAAAAAACACACCTAAGTCTGAGTCTTCTATGTGGCCAGGTTATTAGGGTAGAGTGAAGGCTCTATTCCTAACCCGGACCACTCCTAGCTTACTTAGTAGCTGCTGGTTGATGGCTGGCCACTGGCTTCCCTTGCTGACACCTGCAGACACAACCAGGAGCCGCCTCTGTGGGAGCCGCCCTTTGCCTTGGGGCCCTTCCGCCGCAGGGGCTGCCGGGCAGAGGGCTGCCCTGGGTGGCCCCCTAAAGAGGGCTCTACGGTACAATGGGAGGTGATGGGTGGGATTGGAGGAGGGAGAAGGGGTCGGGGAGCGGGGATTGGAGGGAACAAGGATACAGTGGGAAATGGGGAGAAACTAACAAATACGGAAGCAGGTCAGGGGAGGTTTGGCCTACCATACGGCACTGGTGCCAGAAAGCGCCGAGAGGCTCCAAGGAGATCAGAAAATACACTGCACTCACTGTGTGTGCTGTGAGCACACTGGCATCTGGGCCAGCCATCCATTAGGTTTATCAATTGGAGTATCGACAAAATCTACCCATCCCTTCATTTCATTATCTGTTATAAATACACAATCATGCATTACTTTTGATTCATCCAATGGGAGGGGTAGCAAGGTGGTAGGATTTAAAGTGTTACAACGTTGTATGGCAATATTTAGAGCCAATGACATCAGCTCATAGCTAACTAACCTGGCATTTTTCAGGTGCTGTGTTTTTAGTTTTGTTAGATAAAATATCAATCGCAAGTGACACAGACAATGTAACTTGGTGTCCCAATATCATGGCATCTTCTTGCTTTATAGAAATGGCCGCAGCAGCTACACCCCGTAAAACTATTTCGAAGTGCTCTTGCCACTGGGTCCAATGTGGAATAAAAATATGCACACAGTCTGTTTTTACCCCCTACTGTTGAGTTAGTACTGATAATGCACAGCCTTGCTTTTCATACACAAACAACGTAAATGGTTTAGTATACTGTAAGGAAGGCATGGTGCCAAGAATAGACAGGCACAAGTGGTCACGATTCAAGGTGTTTATTCAAACAGCATGCAGGTTGGGAAATGCCTAATATAAACCTAAATCTAATATGGGAGCAAGCTTTGACCATCAAATGAAAAATGAGGAAGTCCTTGTGGTGTCTTGTCAAAAAAGGGTCTATATTAAGAAAACCTGTTGCCAATCCTTACGCTAAATACAAAAAAAGAAGTGTGGGATGATGTTCCAAAAGAAAGAAAGAAGTGTTCACAAAATGATAAGTCAGGATACGGTACTTGACGTCTCCCTTCCCCGCGTTCTCAGCACGGAACAAGGTAGGACTTTGGAGCACAGCGCACGCTCAAGCTTTTCAAGCACGTTCAGCAATCAAGACATCCAGTGGTTAATTCTCATTCCTGTCAAAAGTCTCTTGCCGCTGTGGGCTTGAGGAATTCACACAAACAGACACAAGGTTCTGCTCTACGTATATTTTGGGAGATGGCTTCACCTCTGGATCCCCAGCTTCCAGGCGCCGACCCCTCACAAATCGTATTCAACAAATAAAACCAAAACCAGTTTCTTTCTCAGCGAGCATTGGGTGATGACTTTCCACCCCTGGATCTCCCTCTCTCGGGCTCAAACCCCTTTCAAACGTCAGCCTCCCTTCTTCGGGTTCGCTATGGCTTTCCTGGCATTCATAAGTCTTATTTTCTTTTCAAACAGGTCTTCTCTTTCTGGGTGATGATGACTTCACCCCTGGTTTCCCCTATTTCAGACTCAGCCCCCTCTTGAATGTTAGCCTCTCTCTGCAGGGTTCACTCTGGCTTGTACTTCAAGAATCTTCGCTGTCACTTTCGCACAGTGTATTTTAAACAGTTCACTGTGAACTTCCTTTTCACGGGTTCGCCTTTGTCAACACAAAAATGCTCCTTTAGGTGTCAGGTTTAGCCCCTTTTTGTCGGCATCCCTCCTTTGGGTTTACTTTTGCCAATTTTGCACAAACAGTTCACTGTGGACCACTGATCGGGTTCACTTCTGTCAACACACTGTACTCAGGGACTTCAGGCTTTGCCCCTCTTTGTTAGCATACCTCTACGGGTGCACTCTTGTCGACTTCATCAATCATGCCTTTCGTAATAACCTGTCGGTCAAAGTCTTTTGAATGTACAGAGGATTTTGCAAGACCGCTGTATAACCACTTTAACTGTTCCTTTACAGCCTTCCCAAGACCTTCTGGTATTTGCAGTTTCACTAAACATGGGATAGACCAGAGTCTCTCGAGTGAGCACCCACATGGTGCTAAATCCCTCTGCAGCTAGTCTCCCTTTTATTCTTAACAGTTCTTTGAACCTTTTTTCAACTTGCTACTTTGCGGCTTTCACTCAACACAGTTCGGTTTTCATCGGTTCTCCCCTCGACTCACTGGCTGTGATGAACCGCTTGGCTGTTCGGAGTATCTGGAGTCAAGGTCTGTACCACGGAGACCAGCATCTCTGCCCAGCTTGTTTATCAGTATAGGAGGATCTCATGTACGTTTGACATCTTCTGCAACACACGCTGGCTATTATTCCCGGTCTTAAGATTCCTTCTGTGAAGGGTTCACAGGCCTTTGTTGGAAAGGGCTAGGTTGCTTCCCACCTTGTCACCCCCTTGGTATGCAGAAGATAACATTCCTTGTTTATCTTCTGTTGCACTATCGTTTTTGGGAGGATTAAGAGGAGCTGAGGGAGTTACCTCCTCCTCCTTATGCTGATTGAGCATCCAGTCCTTCTCATTTCGGGTCTTCTTTCTCATTTTGATACATCTTGCATAACTCTAAAACAGCTAATATCTTTTTAACTTCTTCCCCGTGTACATAGCATTCAGATACGTTTTCATATGTAACAATGCTGTTTTTGACAACAAGCCTTCGTGAGGCCACGGCATAAGTGTTTTATGAGTCTTACCCTTAACCCATTCCGCGTGATACTGCCTAGTTTTAGGTGCTTATTCTGGTAATGTTCTGCATAGATGTAAACGAGGAGTGTCCCCATGATGACAAGTCGATCTTGACTGACAATACTTACCGGGTTCTTAAAACACCTGCATTACAAAATCAATTTGGGCAAGCACTATCGATCCCTGCCCTTTACCAATAAAGATCAATATTTTATCCAATTTTAAAATTTCTTATGATATCGTTTCTCTTTATCAATCCATTTATAGTTCTATCGACTCTTGCTGGCCTGTTGTTCTATTACTACCATCGAAAGAACCTTTATTTAATTTTTACTATTTTTTCTCAGCTTTTATCCTGCTCTGATTGATGTCAATCGCTTGATTTTAAGGCCTGATATCCAACTGATGTTATTACTATCGTTTTATATTTCTCGGTTTATACACAATGAAGGTTTTACACTGACGTATTTATAACTCTGAATAAACGTGCACTTTCCTTTTCTGTGACCACCTATCTTTACTTTCTCTTAGTAAAAGTATTTCATCTCACTATTTACTTAATTATGGAGTGTAATACGCATTCATCTTAATTGACACTTGAATCAGGAATCCCCAACATATACTCTACTTAGGGGTTAATGCATATTCTTTAAATCCATTGGAACCAGAAATCGAGGTATCTATCTCTTTAAACACACATCTTCTTACCATATATTTAAACGTAGAATATAGCCCCTCCCCTTTATTTGCCACTTTCAATGCTCTACTTACATTCGTGGTTCAGCTCGAGTCCCTCAGCATCGACTCTTCCCCAATCGACTAGTTTGCCTTCAGTCCACAGGGCACCTGCGGGGACTCGGCAGGAATTTCTTCAAAGAGGCACCTGCTGACAAATTATTTACTCACATGTGTATTGCACATTGCTCTCCACAGGAAGCTCCACGAACTTCTGGCTAACGGCGAAACTCATCGAAAGTCCAAGAGTCTAGATCTAGGCCTAGGTAGCTGGATTTGAACCATCCGCACCGCTACCAAAATGTGCAGTAGCACCTTGGCACGTATCGCATGCGCATAATGGAATTACCATAG
Organism: Ambystoma mexicanum; assembly: GCF_040938575.1. Lineage (NCBI taxonomy): Eukaryota > Metazoa > Chordata > Amphibia > Caudata > Ambystomatidae > Ambystoma > Ambystoma mexicanum. The sequence continues at coordinate 203,563,546 of NC_090938.1, forward strand.
TAAATGACCTTGGAACCAAATGAAAGACAGACTCAAAGAATATGGCAAAGTACTAATTTATTGTTAGCTCAAATAAAGTAGGGAAATCTGGTGACCATAAATAATTCAGCTCAAACACTCTTGGTTACTTTTCTCTTACGCTCTTATAGACTTTATACTTCGATGTACGTCAGCAATGATGTCATCCTATGTGTCAACAGAATAACCTATTGAGGAGAAGGATTGGTTAGGGGACCATATATACTTATAGTATGTATAAGTGTTAATAACATGAGTGGCTGCCCCTTATCTAACCGGCAGTCCTCGAAATACATACAATACTGATTATAAAAATTATAACAGCAGATTGTCTTCTGCAACATTGTATAGCATGTCGCGACATATGATTGGTTGGCATACTCTCCCAACCTTGGACATTCGGCAGCATGTGAACAGAACGAAACCCAGGTGCAGTGAACAACGCCAGACCACTGCCCACATTGGTCAATTAGAAAACCATCTCTCATCAGTTAGACCAAGAGCCAAGGCTTTTCCTTTGTAGTTGACCTTGCTGGCTGTTTTCTTCTCTGGGATTTTTAAGGGATTCAGGGTACACAACTATCTTCGTCTGAGGCTTAATGAATAGACCTTGTTTTCGAGCCTTGCACCACGCCTCAATAAACCATGAATTTGTCCATTTCGACCTGTAATTTATGGCTATTTGATTTAATTATGCTGGGTGCTATTACTCCTCTTGGCCTCTGAAGACTTGGTTGGCCCTTCTTACTTGTCCTTTCTGCACTCTTGAATATCCAATACTTGGCACTTGCAGATGTTTTTGCTTCTGCCTAATCTAAGAGAACTGTGCCCTTCATTCATATCTTATCCTGGTTAACTCCCTTTGTACTTTCCAATTATGTCTTGCTGTGTCATCCTTATTTTTAGTATAACAGATATTGGGCCTCGTTATGACCCAGCCGATCTGGAAACAAGGGTGCTGGTAAACTCACCGGCACACTTGTTTCCGGACCAGATTATTACAGATGTACCTGCCGTAGCCACTGTGCCCGACAGGACTGACTCTGCCAGGCACAGTGGCCATGGTAGGCAGACCGGTCACAGAAGCACCTACACCATTAGCAATGGTGCCGGTGCTTCCATGTCCCCACTCCCATAGAGTCCTTTTGGACTCTATGGGAATGGGGACTTACATTTTGCCGGTGCCTGACATTCCGGGCTGCCGGAGTTGTAATCTCCTAGTGGCACCGAGAAGTCAGGCACTGGTAAATATTTACAGGTCCGGTGGCAATCCACCGTCAGCAGCGGCAGGGTTACCGCCGGGCCCGTAATGAGGGCCTTACTTTGCTCCTTGCAGGAAGCTGTTTTCTGCAGTGTTTTTGATTTACGGTCCTGGCTTGTCTCTGAGGTAGTTTTGACATGATCTGATGTCCATCTTTCTATGGCCACTTTACTCATGTTAATGTTTCTACTGCAGTAAGCTTCTATGTAACTCATCTACTTTGCGCTTCTGCATATATAGATAGTTGAGCTTGATCTTACTTGTCTTCTCGGCATAGAAGATTTCTTTTTCTCTTTATACTTGATTACTTTTTTACACCTTCATTCTTTAAGTATTCTTATATTGTTTCTGTGTGTCATTGTGTCTTCCCTTTGTGATGTCACTTTACACTCATCTGTTCACAATTACAGCTTTTCTATGTCTAATGGTGTATGCCAACATCCTTCCACCACTTCAGTGTGAGGGTGCATTTGATATGGTTGTCTAAGTGCATAACGTCTCTCATATCTTTGGTGTGGTATTGGAACGATACCTGCTGCCATGCACAGAGTCTTCCTGCTTTGCTTCCAGTATGATGCAGGGGAGAGGGCGGGTTCTAGAGATGACATTATCTGCTCCTCTGCAGGTCCCTGTGTGCGTTTGCGAGCAGAGTCAGTGTGTCTTTCTCTTGGGTTTCTCCCGTTTGTGGCTCTGCTTTACGTTCTCCCTCTGGTTCGATGGGGTCTGATTGGCGTCCTGGTTCTCCAGGTCACTTATTCACATGTGACGCTGCTCCTCTCCCCGATCCTTTTCTTCCTTTTTGCTGTGGGAAATTGTCTTTTGGGCTGCGTTTCTGCCCTTGGGTTGGTTCCTGTGTTGGTGGCTCCCCTGATGGCTCATCTCCTCCTGCAGGGTGTTCTGCTTTCCCCTGTCTGATCGACCGGCTGGTCTGGCGGGCCCATCAGGGGTCAGTCCTGGCTCATCTATGTCTTGTCTGCCGGGCTCTACACCTCTGGGGGTTTCTGCACGACTGGTGTGTGCTTCCTGTCTGTGTCCCTCCCTGGGCCTGGTTTTGTTGCGGCCAAAGTTTGCTCCTGGGTGGGGAGGCTACCTTGCCTATGGAGGGGATCCTGCATCTTCATTCTGTCCTCGTCCAAGTTCTTGGGTGGCTGTGAGTCTGCCTCGCCTGTTGCATCCTATCCTGGGGCACCTGGCCTCCTGTGTTTTCTGGTCCTGTTGGCCCGCCTCCACCTCCGTCCCCTGGTCTGCTGCCTTCTGGGCCACTGGCTCCCGGTTTCTCAGGCACATGTTGACGCTGTCCCGGTCTCTCAGTGTCTGATGGTGGAGCTGCTGTGGTGGTTGCAGGTCCGTCATCTCCCGGTGGGGATGTCCCTGCTTCAGCCCACGTGGACTGCTCTTTCTAGCATTGTGGGCGGGGTTGTTGGGTCCAGTGGTGCTTCATCGCTTATCTGGCTGTATGGATGAGGTTGTCAGGGCCCTGTGATTTTCTGTCTCAGTTGATTTCTCAGGGACTTTTTGGTCCTGTGGTTTGTCCTTTGAGCTCAGTGCCCCTACTACTTTGTGGACTAACGCTGGGGGCGTTTTTCTGGATTGGTGTCGGCAGTCTGACATCCTCCCCCTTCAGGGTGGGTTGCCCTATATTCTCCAATTCTTCCAGGTGGGGTTTGCCAAGGGGCTAACGTTTTCAGCACTTCGCTCCCTGCGTGCATCTGTTTCGGTCCTCGATGGGGCGGGGGTTCTGTGGGCCGCGTAGTGGGAGATGGTTGGTGCACCCATTCCTTAGGGATCTGGCAGCTTCTCGCCCCTGTGCATATGTGTGTTTTCCAACATGGGTTGTTGGGTTCTTCCTATGGTATTGTGGTTTTTCCTCCTGGGTCTGCATTTTGATTCCCCTTGTGGACATCGTCATTCCTTTGCTTTTTCGTCTGCCCTACTTCTGGGAAGGTTGGGGGCTCTGTTGTGTCGCACTCCCTTTTTCCTGGTGCTCCCTTTTTCCTTTGTTTTGCACTCTGTCCCCAAGTTTTGACAACAGTGGCGTCTCATATACCACGTTCCTGGTTCTGATTCTCCCGGTTTTCTGTGATCCCTGGACCTCCGACAGGGTCACGCCGTTGCTGTTCGGTGGTCTGCTTTGGACCACCTTTCTCAGCCAGTGCTGGTCCGTTGTTCTGTTGGCATGCTTGTTTCGTTTGTCTCTGCTGCCAATAGGCAGTATTTCTTGCTGCCCATCTTCCATTGGATCTGGGCTGTCCTCTTCCTGGCGTAAGTCTTTACTGGTTTGTCTGTGCCTGTCCATGTCCATAGTCGTTCTGCAAGGGGGTTGGCGGCTTCCTGAGCGGACGCACTTGGAGTGTCTCTGCAGGTGACTTGTGGGATTGCTCCCTGGGCGGACCAGTTCACATTTCTCACTCGTACCCAGCACAGCGTTTTCTCGCCCCAGCGGTTGGGTTTTGTCTTTTGGCATGTGATTCTTTAGGGGTTGGAATGCTATTTTGTGTTGCAGCACTTCCAACTCTCTGTGTTTCTTTAGGACCTCTCCCCGTCAGCTATGCTTTGGTACCCTAAGTACTGGGACAAGGAAGAGGGAATGAAGGTAATGCTATGATTACTTACCGGTAATCTTCATTACTCCTAGTCCTACTCTTCCTCATCACAGTACTGCCAACCCTCCACTCTCTCCCTATGGGGAGGGTCCCTTACTCTGGCTTGGTCATTAAGAACTGGAGCTTATGATTAAGGAGGTGGCATTATAGATGAACAGAAAAGAAAGAGAAGAAGGTTTCCTGGGTCGAAGGCAGGGCTTCAGAGGTAAGTACTACGACGAGGAAGATTAAGGACTAGGAGTAATGAAGATTATCAGAAAGTAATCATAGCATTCGGTATGTAAATAGCACACACATCACATAATTTTCATTTCTGGTGCAAAGATTCATGCCAACTAGGAAGAACTGCCACTTTATCTCCCACCTTTCCTGCAATGTGGCCAGAAAGAATGAGCTCCATCCACCTAAGGTGACTTTTACCTCCGTGGCCCCCTCCCATGTTTTCCTTCCTTTGCTTTGTGGGGTGCATTTTCGCTCCGGAGCACATCTTCTCAGATTCCCAAAATAATGTGAAAACATCTGAGCTGTAACGGGCTCCCCAAACCACCCCCACCTCCCTATCTTCACAGGATGCTCTCCCTCCCCCCCACCCACCTCTATCCTGATGCCATTTCAACCTGTTTCCTCGGAAACAAAAATGCGTCACATAATGCAAAGAGAGAAAGGAAGTAATGGGAAGGAGGCGGGGGGTAAACATCAACTGAGAAGGGTGGGGGCCTAGGGAAAAGGAAGGAGACACATGGGGAGCGCATGTGCAGACTTTTTAATTTCCGAGCGCTATCGCTGTAATTTGCGCAAGATTACCTCAGTAATTATCAGGGAATGGAAACTGAGGAAAAATAAATAAATGGGCGACATCTGTTGGAATAACTTTACGAGGCAGGGGGAAATGGGTCTTTGTGCTATTGGCCCTGGTCAGTGCGCCCCAAAGAAACCTATTGGTGCAACATGTGCAGCGGCCACAGCCGAATGCCATGACAAGTGGGCTTGAAAGAAACCTAGTGTATTAAAATATACAGTGGGCACGACCAACGGCCATGCTTGCTGTCCAGTGCCGAAGGCCATGGCTTGTGGGCCCAAAGAAACATATAGGTGGAAGATGTACAATGGCTACGGCCAAAGGCCAGGGATAGAGGGCCCTATAGATACCTATTGGTGCAATACGTACACTGGCCAGGACCCTCGAATAAACTATGGTATAACAAAACCCTTGAAAATTCATGGAAAAACTCTAGTTAAGGGACAGTTAAGGTGATTTTATTTAAGGCAACAAAAACCTTGACATTCAGCAGATGTGGGAAGTGATGATCATCTTAACTCGGTACCCCACTGCTGCAAAGCCCTGCAACCCATACATAACAGATGGTAATCACAATAACATACACAATTAGAGGCCTGCAAGATCGCTCAGTGGGTTGAGCACTTGCTGCTGCAATCAGCGTGTGTTCTGCAGGTCGCAGGTTTGAATCCCGACAGGATCAACACAGCTGTTCATCCTTCTAAGGTTGATAAATGAGTACCAACTCTGGTTGGGTGATATTGTATGTATATGTGTTCTACATAAAGCACTTAGGCATAAGCGCGATATAAATAACACATCATTAGATCATTCGATCCTAGTGGTCATCAACAGGGGCACAATGAGTTAAGATATATCGTTATGTCTATACATTACATATTACATAATGTATATATTCAACATAAGAAAAACTTTATTATTATTATTATTATTATTATTAATTCACCATTCAGCATATGACAGACGAGGAACATTCCACTGAAAACACAGTTTGACTTATAGCCTTGAAGAAGAATTGTTATGCGAAACACGTTGGCTTTTCTAAACTGCAACATTGAAGTGAACATTATTTGATAATAACAATGAATGCTCCCTTCAATCATACAGTATACATATACACAATCATATTGCTTATTGTGGAGGGAACTTTCCAGTCCCGCTGGCGTAATGGCGGCAGCGGGTGGAGTGTGCTTCCCCTTCCCTGCCCCCCACTAACAGAGCAATGCAAGGAAGCAGGCAGAGCTTTGACACACGGTGGCTTAAACAGCAATAATCTGCCCTGCTTTGTCCCTTATGAGTCAACGCTGCAGAAAAGCAGGAAGAGCAAATGATGCCATTTGTAAATACAGGGCCTCCAAGGACTGGTGGGAAAACTGCTGCGAGCGGATGCGTGCCCTGGAACTTCTTTCCGCCCACTAATGAGGCAAAAATGTGCCAGAGAGTGTCGAGCTGCAAGAACAAGGTAATTGCAATAGTAGCAGATCTCTAAGCTCTTGTTCCGCGACTTCAATGGCACGCAGCAAGTATGACCGATCGTCCTAGACCAGCAAACTTGTCAGTAAAGCGTGAGGTATTCTGCGATGACAGGGGGACTACTCGCGAGCACGAGGCACTCAAATTCACAGTGTGAGACTCCGCCGAGCCCTGTGTGTGTGTATGCCTGCTGCTCTGTGTGTGCCAGTGCTCTGTGAGAATGAGGTGCTTGTTTGATCTCTTTGTGTCTCTTCACCGCAGAGGCATAGCTAGGATTGTCTAACAATCGGGGCCTGAAGCTAATGTAGTTGTGCACACCGCAGTGACATTAACATCTGTAAAATTAACATCTGTAACACAGCGCTGCTGAGTGGGCATTTACAGATTTTGTGAGAGCCTTATGTAAGGTAAGAATTGGTGCAGTCACACTGTGTGAGACTACACAACACGTATCTGCTTGGTATTAGGTAATCCACCTTTTGGCAAAGGTTTGTACTACACAGGTTTGTAGTGTGACTGAGCAGCCCGGCCTATCTCAAGAGGGGTAAATGTGAGCTGGAGAACTGTAGCAATGCAATCTGTAAATACAAGTAGCCAAGTAACACACTTAAGGTTTTGGTTATAAATAGTTATTTATTTATTTAACATCAGTTTTAAATAAGCATTCTATGTAAAGACAAAGTATTATAAGAATACGAATGAACTTTGAAATTACTTTTCAGAATCAGTGAAGCCAGTGAATAATCTTTGGATATGCTTCATACACTATTCCTACAACCTGAGGTGACTTCAATCACAAGGATAGTATTTGCATTTATATATTACACCAGTATACTTTGTAGATTTTGGGTTGCAGAACGGAAAGGTTAAGGAAAGTAAAAAAAGGTTAGAACAGTTTCTCAGAACATGTGAGGACAACTGAATCCTCGAATGAAGTGTAGATAAGCCTTTCCCAGCAGTAACAGTGTTTAACAAACCACAACCTACGGGAGGTTAAGCAATACCAAAGTCAAAGGACTTAGAAGAGAGCCTTTAGGGAGGATGGACAGCCAAAGTCATTTGGATACAGTTTATAATGTAGATGTACTTCATAGTACTTCATGGATAAACGTCTTGCACACAGTTAGGGAGTTCAGAAAAATCACTTGTAGGGACACAAGCTATTAAGCCTGTGCAAAGGGAGTGGAAATCAACTCAGAATGTAAACTGGTGCAAGTCTCAACTGAGATAGCACGACTTAAGGCAAGAAGGAAAGTACCCCCTTGCCCGCAAAAGTACCTTTGGTTAGAAGAAAGGGGTCCAGCTGGATTCCGTCTTGCTACAGCCAAGCAGACCCTGGTTCCTGAGCCTCAGTCGTGGGGACAAGAGGGAGGTCGTCTAGAGGGCTCCTGCGGAAATACTCGGAAAAGTCATTGGCAGCACTACGCAGTTTCAGAGCTTCTCAAATAGCACTGATGCAGAACGATGGACACCGGTTGGACTTTCCTTGTTTCCTTGGTCCTGCACTCTGTTGAGGGGACTTTGGATCTGTATTTCCTGCCTCTGGATGGTCCTTAGGAGGCTCATGGAGCTTTTGGCTAGATTCGTTCTGCGGCCGATGTTGCACTTGACTATGGACACTCGACACCTGGAATTGGGCTTCGGCAGCAACGGAAAGGCAAAGCAAGTCAGGGATTATGCCAAAGTGGAGTTCGTCTCAGGGTTAGTTGGTCCCACTAACCCAAGGTGAGAGATCATTCCGTTTGAGCTTCTCTGTCAAAGTGAAAAAGGAGGTCAGCACAGCAGCAGGGCTTCCCCAGGCCATTGAATGTCCAGGAGGTTGCAGCAGACTTCTCTTCACAGTTTCTTCTTCTGATTTTTCTTCCAGTGGTTGACTCTGCCTGTAGTCCTAAGAACCTAGCCTTTTAAGCAAGGCCAATAAATACAGCCATAGGCCATTTTTTGCATTTGCTCCTAGAGGCCTAAGGCTGTATTTATTGGCCAAGGAGACCCGAATCATACGAGACTTCCCATGCTCACTGCAGTCATGGTTCCCAGAGTCCAGTACCCATAACAGTACTCCAAGCACAGCATCCCCGCTGCACCACTGCAGACGATTACCTATACGGACAGCACCACTACCAGTGATCATGCTGATGAAGGCCACCACCACCATGGGCATTTACCCAGCCCTGTTTGGCCAAAACACCTCTGTGTCAATGTTTTGTGGCACACCCTTTGTATATATGTGTTGATTGATAGTGTTGTGTACACTATTTTGTTGAATACCCCCGGACCTACTACAATCCTGGGTCACACCCTGCACAAGTTCTATGTCACTACCTACCTGTATTGTATACTCGTGCACCACTGTGGAAATTGTCTCTCGAAAATTGAAGAGGACTATACTCACCTGTATTTCCCTTAAGAAAAAACGTCTGTCCATACTTTCGTGCTTATCGAAAGTCCTCTAAATGTTTAATTGGATTTATCTGTGCAAAATCGTTTTGAAGGCAAAATAAAATAGCTTCAAAACAAGACAGCTGTCTACGGATCTCCCATCCTGATTTCTAGCATTTTACATACAGTATCTTTTAAGAAAGTTTCTGTGGATTGTGTGATAGGTTGTAAAATTGAATCCACATATTGAGCCAGAGGTTCCAGAAGACCTCCTTTTCCTGGCAGAATGGGGCGAGGGGGAGGGATGAGTAAACCTTCATGGATTTTGGGCTGTCTCTAAAATACTGGCATAATCGGAGGTTAATTTGTCAACAAACTCAATATTTTGTCAGAGATCCATTATCGTTCGAGGGGCCATTTAAGGGTGTTTTTAATGGTTTTTAATCAGATCTCTATTTGTTTCCACTGGGAAGTGTTTTCGTCCTCTAAAGTAAGTTTACTGCTCCAATGTATTTCTCTTGTCCATAAAAACTATTGAGCCCCCTTTGTCTGCAGGTTTAATTGTGACAGACTGGCTCTGGAATAAACCCCCTGTGACTTGTGTTTTGTTTCGAGTCATTAAGGCTACGATCTTTGAAGTTGAATTTCATTAGATCTTTGAGTACAGATGTTTAAATGTATCTATTGCTTTGCTGGGAATATTTGGACAACATGTACTTTTAGGTCTAAAGTGTCTTAGGTCAGTGGAAGAAGAAAGGTCCTCCTTCTCTGGTCGATTAATGGCTAATAAACAGTCTCAATCTGAGCTTCCTGGTAAATGTGAACAGATCTATCTGATCTTTAAATAAAGACAAATTGTAACTCAGTGTGAAAGATAGGCCTTTCTGTAATGTTAGATGTTCATATTCAGAAAGATTTTAACTAGATAGGTTGAAGACTAGAGCTATTGTATTTTCCACACCAAGCCGCGGTGTACCTGTGCTCCTAAAAAAAACAAATACTAAAATAGTATTATTGAGGGCTATTTAGTTAGTACTGTATACACTATTAGAGTGATTTGATGTGCATCCCACCACCCATTGATTTCTTTGGTATTGGTTTCCGGTTAATTCAGTGACCTGCACCCACACATAAAGTTCTTCTAAAAAAAATCAACACATTAACAGGTAAGAAGGAGAATACCTTAGGATTCACATCAGAGGATGCCAATGGAATACTTGGTTTTAATTCAAGATACTAGCCCAAGTCCAAAGACACCCTAATCCCTAAGGGGGTTAAAACCATCATGAATTACAATTTATTATGTGAGAAAGGGATCACAGTGTTTTGGATGTATTCAGTTAAATATTTGCAAACACTCTGTTTGCAATGGACATTGTAGCTGTATGTGAAGCCCAACAATTGTTAGTATCAATAACACAAGTCAACTGTCAATTATGAATTCATTACAAACTTGTCCATTAACACGGATTACAGAATATCCACCTTCGGTGACTTTGCCTAAATGCATTTCTCATAATGTACAGTCACAGATATTGTTCCTTTTTACTGGTTCATTTTGTAATTCATATACAATGTAATTCCAAAAAAGACGCTAATTTATATTGTGTTGCGCTTCTTGCCACTTTAAAAATGTCCTAGTCTGATATCCCATAACGGAATTTGATTATATTCCAATCATGCACCGAAAACACTATCTTACCCTGCATTATGACATTACTGCGTCACTACGCAAAAATGTCACTTACGTTCCATTACGTGATGATGTCATTAGGTAACGTATCACCATTTTACTTACGGACTATGCAATTAAGTGTTTAACATGAAATTGCCACACAATCCATTTCAATTCCGCAACCTGATGTTTGCTAACTGGAAGATTCACCTAGATTGCGCAATGATAAGCAGGTGGTGAAGGATACCTGAGGTTATTCTTTTCAACCGCTTATGTCTGATAGGTTCACACGGGCTTCATCGACTATTTGATGGTTTCATTCTTTACTTTTTTTATGGCGATTGCATCTGGAATAGGGGGTAATAAACTGATTCAATTTATTTCTTCTCTCTAAGATCCATGCGATAATCAAAGCTGGAGAATATTAACGATGTTCAGACTTATCCTTATGGATCCTCTTATCTTGTTCTTTCCCGCAGAGATAGAGACAACGTTATTTGAGGAACATATGTTAGAAAATTAAGGTTTTTGTCACACATATATTTGGAATTCGGGTGAAGGAGGAGTGAGCCAAACATTACATGAAAACCTTTTTTTCATGAATTGATTCATTCATGATTTTGTATATCATCATAGTCTGACATATCTGTGACATCTTTGTTTTTCTCTTTTCTTTGTATGAATTTTTGTAGCCTGGTGCTTCTGAAGAAGGTCCATAGACTAAAAACATAAAACACAAAAAGCACACACTCAAGGCTCTGTTGAACTTTAGTGTACTTCAACGGTCATGATGTGAAATGTTGAAAATACTTAAGTGATTTCAATTTTTCATGATTTCCTGTATTCATATGAGGAAATTGAGTAATTAAATTAACTTCTTGATAGAACTCTATAATATTGTGTGGAGTTGATGAGCAAGGGTTGTCTCGCCTAAGAATTTTAGGAAACCATGTCATTATTCTTGATTATCTGCTGTAACATAGGCTTACTAGTAGAGCACAGTGTACTGGGGTGCTCAGGATGCTCTCTGGGCCTTACTTCCAGTAATCCCTAAATTGTGATTGCCTCCTTCCTTGAAGGGGGAAACCTACTCGTTTGCTTATTCTTGATCCCAGAGCCCCATAATTTAAGGGCCAGTTCCCTGATCCCCTATTTGGCCAAGATCACAAAGAAATCACTGTTTCTTTAGATTCATGATTTTATGGAAGTTAATGGCTTTATCCTCGCACTCCAACAAGAAGTTTTCGAACAAAAGATACAGAATCTGTGTTGGCCTCTGTGATGAATGACCTTCCTTTTGTGGTTGATGGGATGGAGTCGTGACCCACAAATTCCCTGATTTTTCACCATCCTTCAAAAAGCCTACAACCAACTACTTCATCAGTTCCTTGACAGAGTTGTTTTTCAAAGCTCTGCCCTTATCATTGTTTCTGGTGAAATGGACTCAGTGGGTGCTCCTGCCTCCTTGCTCCTCTAAGCCAATCGCTGTTTCATGTTAGGCCCCACAGAGTTGCTCGCTTTCGCCTGTGCTTTCCGGCATTCATGTTCATCATTCGCTCTTTTGACCTCTCTTTTCAATCTTCAGCTACTCCTCCTTCTCACCGAGAAACTGAACCATCAGCAGCATGAGTTAAGGGGTGCCTAATGGTCGTGCATAATTGCATGCACGCTAGCTGGCTGCACCTGAATTCTGATATGAGTGTTTTGGCACTCACCTCTGAAACTCTTCCTTATGCTCTGCAGACTTGGGTTACCCATGGTCTCCAGCATGATGGGTGAAGATTCTGGGGTTTTATTTTGGCAAGAATCTGCCACTCGTCGCAGAGATCTCTCTGAGGTAAGTACACTATTCTGCAATTTCCAGCACTAATTTATACCTTAATTTCCCCTTTAAATACCGGAGGCCGTAGTCACAGGGACAGTTGTTAGCATTCTGGATAACTGCACCTTTCTGTGACTTTGGCAGCCCAGAATGTATGATAGATGTCCTCAGATAGCATAGAATGGGGAAGCCCTCTTTCTTCTGGCTACGGAGCACCACAAGCATTGTCTGCATTGTCTCCCAGTGGTCAGCTGGATTCAATTTAAGGATGCAACCGTGGCCCTTTTGCACAGGTCACCCTTTCCTTCTGATGAAACCCATCAAATGCCATACATCACCACGTCTCAGATGTAGTTCTGAATGGCTCTTTAAAATGCCCAGGTTTGACAAAGTTAGATCTGTGGGAACATCCATCTCTGCTACCTCAATCTTGTTCTGGAACAAATTCCCTCTGTCAAAGCAATACTTGACCAGTCACCATGGCTTCGCCCTTGCCATGAACATCAGACACCTCTCTTTGCCAGCCTGATATTCTTCTTTCCGCTTCATCTCTTCAGTGGTTTTAGCGACAGGAGACTTTCAGGTATACTATTTCAATTCCTTTGTCCCTCTCTTGAGAAGGTCATGTTCTTTGGAAAGGTCATCCCTGCGAAGCCACAGTAGCTGGTGTATTGTTCTTATTCTGTTTCTTGCATTTATTGTGGCGAGATGTTTTAGTTTTTGCGGTCTTTTTCTTTTCTCTTGGCTGTTATTTCCAACAGGGTTCATGCTTGACACTACTTGCTTAGTCATTTCACAATTGAGAGTTTGATTCCCCTCTACAGACTTATCAGTCTGCTCAGGATTCACTCGTCGCGCTTGCTGTTCTTGTGGGACAGTGGTATCAGAGATAATTATCACTGATGTATCAAGCACTTCTTTTTGAGGTGACTCATTAGACTCATTTCCCATAAAAGACGGATCATGTGAATCAGCGCCACATCAGTCAGGTCCATTAAGCCTGGTTTAATCACTTGTTGATCTTTGTGCAGGGTGTTACAGAAAGAGAAGAGTGCCTTTAAAATAAGTATAAATTCGGTATTAGATGGAGGTTCAGTGTAAGAGGAATCTGGGGAGGATGAATTAGCCGCAAAATGAGTACGTTCGGGTGTCCTGGCAAGATTAGTCAGTGGTATAGAGTTTTGATTAGAGAATAAAATAAAAAAGTCAATAAATCAGGGTTTTTGTCAGGATTAGATTATTTCTGTGATATTAAGCATACATTCAGTATTGAATCATTTCCCACTGGATTTCCACATGATAAATCCTACTCATTACGATCTTTGCTAGTAGCAGGGGTCACCATTTTAGATGTAGAGGGCCCAACTCTGGCAATATCTGTAATATTACCATTCGTTGTAGACTTGAGGAAATCTGTCATTTCCCCTCCCACTGAGCTTTCAATTTCATTTGCCTCACATATGGTGTGCATGATTCCTGTTGCAGCAGATGTTGGGAGTTAATGTTTTTTTCCGACCCTTATTTTTCAGTGTTCGGCAAACAGCGAGTGCATGTGTGCAAACTGAGCAGCCATTACCCAGGAGCGGATATTTCCCGGGAATTTCAGGCATCTCAATATAATGTTAAAGTACAAAAATTATTCACTCCTATACAAACCATACAAACCACAGGTAACCTCTTGCCTCAGAACTTTCCGTGCCGTGCTCCGCACAGCGTCTGCGATTTTAAAGGTGATGGTACTGAGTCCAAAGAACAGGTCTCCGCCTCCAAACCAAGAACACAGAATAAAGACCGCAAAATCTTCCCCAGGTAACTACTTGCCTCACCACTTTCCTTGCCCTGCTCCGCACAACGTCTGAGATTTTAAAGGTGATGGTACTGAGTCCAAAGAACATTACCTTGGGCGGTTTTGGCCCGCCGTCTCAGGGTTTATTGCCACATTATGTACTACACACCATTCTTGTAATGGAGTTTAAATAATGTTGGCAGTTCATCAATATTTCGTAAGGAAGGAACTAAACAGTACTTAGCATTTGATACAATTGTATATAACTTATTTATTCCCTTTCCTCAGCATAAACGTAAAACCAATCCTAAATCCTCGAAGTGTTTGATATACATCATGATATTCTCACAAAGTTATTATGTGGAATTTCTGAACAATGCCTTTTCTGAATAGATATTTCAAGTGCCTGTTTTGCACCTGCATTGTAGTGTGAAGGGATATTTTAACAGTCTTCAATTATTGCTAAGATGTGTGTACCTTTATCGTGTATAAATTCTAGTTTGATGTTTATTTTTAAATGCACACATCAGTATCATCATATGACGTATTCATACAAATGTACAATATGTTAATTCACTTTGAATGTTCTTTAGGATTCTGAAATAATACATCAGATGCTGATGCGCTCACGAGGCAGAGACTATAATTCTTCGGGGTGCAGAACTAGGTAAACTGCTAAGGACATAGGGGCATCAAATATTATATTTGGGGCTGGCCTTAATTGGCATACCTCCATCAGTGGCAACCAATGGTAGAGAATCTCTAACAGGCATATACATCACTGAAGATGTCCGTCCTGTGTGAGACATATAATGCCATAGGGAGATACACTCTGTTTCTTTTTAGTTCCTTGATTTTGGGGACATGAGGTAGATTTTACTGAGGAAGAGTCTGTGGTGGCTAGTCACAGTACAGAAGTCATACCCCAGTTTCTCTGATATGGTCCTTGCTCTCATGCATTGCTGTATGGGATGCCCACACGGATCCGTGCAGACGTGGCAGAAAGGAAAGCCCCTGACACCGGTTGCAGGGGCTCAGGGTGGTGATTCCACTGAGAGAAACTTTTTCCTGATGTTTTCTGGCTTGAAAGCTGTTGAGACTGCACCATTAAGGTAGCATCAGATGTTTCAGCGAGATGGTCTTGATGTTCTCACATTAAGGTCGGTTACCCGTGTGAACAGTTGTTCATTGCCTGGCCGGGTGCCCGTTCTGGCCGGAGTGAGTGCAGGGAGATTGCTTCTGCCCTGGCGCCCATCAGAATTCCGAGAAACACACTTACATCGGTCAAGTTTGCAACTGAAAATGTGAATGCTCCATCCATCAGCAAAAGAAGTTGCAACTGTCCTGATGAAGGCTGGGGGTTTCAATAAGCATCATTCATACTCAAGGCCGAAACTCAAGTTGGCAGTAGTATTTGAAGGATGAACTTCGTGTGATATATATTTTGTGGTTAAACTATGTCCATAGATGACAAGTCATTAAAACGCCAGGTGATATAAAATATTGGTACCCATTTGGGGGGAAAAGGGTGGCGCCAGCTGGACTACATACACCAGAATTGTGTTTTGTCTGTCTATTTTACATATAACGACATCCAAGTACTTTGATTGGTTTTGGATATGAATTACTATGATGATGGATGATTGAGGTGTATAAGATGATGAGTGTTTTGGTGAATGGGGTTGTTTTTCCAGTCGTTACAGGTCATACAATGTACTGTTTTTTATTAATTTTATTTAATCGTATTCATATGCATTCTTCTTACTGTTTGCGTCCCTTTGTACATTTTGCATTTTGCTGCATTTGTTTAAAGCACATTTTTCTATGTCCCAATTTGATTCTATTGTATTATCTATTATCTATTTTTCTTAAAATACAATGAATTCAACACTATTGGTCTCAATTTGAGAATGGTCTTTCCTAATCTATCATTTTTATGTTCACCTCTTTGCAAAACTGTATAAATTGTGCCCTGTGCTCCTCTTGCCCTTGTTCGGTACTTCTCATGCATTGTGGGGCATCAGGGTTAGAGCTGTTTTTCACAAATATTTATGTGTGAATTGGTTTATTAAAGATAAACCTTACACAATTATACAAATGTCTACGAAAATTCCAAAAAAAACATTGTTATTAGATAAATTACCTTTAAAATACTATTGTCTTAAAAGGCTGCAAATAAGTACTCAGCATCTCACATTTATCAGATTAAGAAGATACAAAAATTGAATTACCGCTAAAGAAAATGGTGTTTCATGTCCTGTTGACAAACGTTTCCAAAATGTGTAC
Organism: Ambystoma mexicanum; assembly: GCF_040938575.1. Classification (NCBI taxonomy): domain Eukaryota; kingdom Metazoa; phylum Chordata; class Amphibia; order Caudata; family Ambystomatidae; genus Ambystoma; species Ambystoma mexicanum. The sequence goes on from NC_090938.1 coordinate 203,579,648, forward strand.
GTTGAAAGCCAATTTGATTTCTGTACACATTTTCAAACAGAGTAACCCTCACACTTTTCAATATTGGACAGTATGAAATAAGGATTCAGCCGTGTTCGGATAAACATAATAAGAATATCATAAATCTGGGTCTTCTGACTTAGAAGTAATATTAATAATTTGGCTGGTTGTTAATAAATTCATTCTAAACTATAAGAACTGGGATCTCAAGTAAGCATTACAATGTTTACATAAATATAGTGGGAGATGGCCCAAGCTCTTTTCACCCCACACAAAGCTCTTTTCACCGCACACAAAATGACTCAAGATTGATAGCCTCTTGCTGATATCAATAATATCAATCCTATTGATTATAAAAAAGCTTTTTTGTAACCTCTATGGGGCTTCGTGCTAAAATATCAGCGAAAATAGAGGCTAATAGGGTTCCACATCTGGTCATAAACTGCAGTATAGCACCAGATTGTCCCTCACACATTATTTTTTGAAGATCAATATACAAGAAACTTGATGGAGGCGTGAAAAAAAGTGTATAGAAAAGTAAACTTTCCAGTTAAACCAGCCTACCAAGGAAAGTAAGTCGAGTTTGACTTATACAAATTAATGAGCTGTAATAATCAAAATCTCCCATAAGACTTTTTGATACACCTCATTTGTGTTGACAAATAGAAGAGCATTCTCCTTCAAGTTTGCAACATCTTTCATTTTGTTGGGTGAGGCACCAACATGGAAAGCCCGATACAGAGTATCACACTTTATGCTTAGTCTTCGAGAATCTTATCATCTTGGTTTCATTGTGGTTTATTACCAGATCATTACTGATTGCGTATTATTGCACAGCGGTCATTAAATATTGTAAGCCCTGCTGTCTATAGTCAAATCAAATCATGTTGTCTGTATAGGCGAGCCAACACAGCTTTATGAAAACTATTTGCAGTGCTGCAAAGGAAGCTATGACCAGGGAATGCCCCCACATCCTATATGTAAACGTTGAACGCATCCATGTTTAAGGTAAAATATATCAATCATAGCTTAAGATGCATTTTGTTTTTTCATTTTATTTTCAAGGTGTGCATATGAACATTGCCATTAGGACCATTGCAAAGTACGTTTTTAATTTCTTAATTGGCAAAAAAGGTTCACATTGGGAGCACAGTTTTTTAAACAAAAAGGAAACAAGATCACTATAGCACAGGGACACTTTGGAAGAATCCATCTTCCTTTTCCTTGATGGTCCAAAAAACAAGGAAAAGTTGAAGTCGGGCTTGGAACGGAAGCTGTGAGGCATGTGAACTTTGATGTATTCAAATGTTGCTTGAAGCAGTCGGGGAAGTGGGAAGCAGGAAAGAAGAATACGCACTTGCTAGGGCCCACATCAACCCACCTGCCTGAATGCCAGCCTGCCTTGAAAGGCCTTCTCTAATCTCAGCTGTTTGTTTATTATTCAAGTGTTGTCCTGTGAAAGAGCTTCAAGAACATTGAACCTAAAACCGTTTCCTTATGCATTAGCCTATGCCAAGGCATGAAATAAGCAGTGTCACCTAGCAATTTGCTTTGCGATTCTATAGGTTTGCCAGCTAAACTAACACTTGTGTATCACAGCTAGCTTTTTACATTACCCTGTTCGATGAAAGCACAGCTCGCCCTCCATTCCTCTCTTGCCCTCAGGGCTCTCCACCCTCTTTTCTCTGTTCGCAAGTTTAAAGGGGCTAATGGAGAGAGAGTGCAGCAGTACACATCTCCTTCACTCTTAAAACTGCCAGAGGCATCTGTGGGAATGATGGTCAAGTAATTGGGATGATACTTTTACTAAACTACCAATAACCTGTTTGGTAAAGACCAGCAGGTGTTAACTTTCTCTTTTTTAAAGAAAAGTCCTGCCATTACATGCCTAAAGAAATGTTGTTTTACTGCATTGTTTCCATGTATTCCAGTACATTTTAGTTAGTGTATCTAAATCTCAAAGTGTCCACTAGATTTCATTTTGTAGAGAACAATGCATCGTATTGATGAGTGAACACCTCAGAAAATGTACATGATCACACAGCCGCATGCTTTTGCTTGCAAACCCCGTTCTGTGACCTGCTGGTTGCATTCATCTGTGCAGCTGGTGCTCAACCCATGAGCTGATCCCGTACTCCTTGACATTGTATCTCATCAGCCTGTTGCTTCATACCAGCTATCCTGAAAGTGAGCTGGCCACAAATTACAATATCCCACCTAGTTTTCCCAGTTCTCTGCCTTCTATGCCATCTACTCTGCTTAGTCTCTTTTATTTCCTCTTACATAATGAATACACAAAGCTACCTAGCTGTTTACGTAAACTAGTGATCAATAGTTCCATCCAGTCTGGTCATATGTGTATCTGCTGGAATACCATACACTGTGGTAGTCTCCAGAGCTCGCTTTGCTCTACAATTATGGCATTATATATTAGCACCTGCCGGAGAGAACTGGCCAATCCGGAGGCTGTGAACACAAGCGGAATCTGCAAGTAGCCACCTGCACTTTCTACTGGCCAGCTGTTCCTCTGCCCAGCCTTCAACTGTGCTTGGAGGCTGTGCTCCAGGCTTAGTCTCCACTGGAGTGTCACACCTTGAACCCCCTGCCCACTCACTTGCACACTTCTTGGAACACCTGTAGGTCCTGAAAACAGTTATTTCTAATCACAGAAACATGTGTAGCTCTATTTTAGGGAAGCATGAATTGTGCAAAGCCTGGCACCTCAGAAACAGAAAAGGTATCAGCACTCCAGATGGCAGCTCTGAGGGCTAATTGCAATAGACACTGCTTTCATGTGTGTGCAGGGTTGGAATGCTGCATTTAGGCATAATTTTCTCTGGCTTGTGGGCCATTAGCAGCCCTGCCCTCCTCTGACACAGGTATTTACTGCTATATTGAAAACTGTTGATATCAATGGCAGGCAAGGGCCATCTTGCCCACTTGAAGTTGACAATTACTCTGCCTGCCACAACACCATGCTATGAACTTAGTCTCAGGCTATCACTTTCCATTAACATATGAACTTTTTGATTTATGAAGCTTCTGAACATGTCCTTATGCAGCTAATGATGGGTCAAGTGTACAGTATATAGGACAGTGCCCTGTGCAAAACCGACTACACCCAGACGCACATAACCTTGCACTCAAAACTGTTTTCAGAGAAATTTGATCATATCTCTTTATTTATTTGTCTTACTTCACTGACACAAAGGAATGCTGTATTGGTGCTCATAACTTGATGACAAATAACTTCTGGTGACATTAAAAATATGAGTACATTGCTAAACCAAATAGGTTTGTTTGCTAATCAAGAAGCATTTCATGACCAAACTCTGCAAATCAGTTTTTGAAAACTAATGTATGCCTTGCTACAATGTGGAGGGCCAACATTCATGCATTGTGTGAGGCCGGGTATCATTTTAGCACCCAGGGGAGGGGCAGCAACCAATCAGGTTGCTCGGATCATGGACTGAAACAACCGATCCAAGCCTGTGGTCTGAGTAACCTAATGGCTGCTTCCCACGCCCCGCCATCCTCCACCATCCTCCCTTCCATTCTCTTCTTAATTTTCATTGCACCAGCCCCCCTTACCTGATTAACACGGCGGCGGTCTGCGTCACCATTGCTGCTGCCTTCTCCCAGTGGCCTTGCTGGCCACCATGGAAATGAAAGAGAGGCTCCATATGTAGCCCCGTCTTCCTTATCCATTGCAGCCATCTTTAGTGAGTATTTCATTTGAATAAACAGGACGCTGCTAGACGTCCCATTCATACCAACAAAACACTTTGCTCTCTGCACCCCGGGTACCAGATTGGCAACCTGGGGTGATAATAGAAATAATCACCCATTCCAAGTGCTGGAACGGGTGATAACGGCACTGGGGACCTACGTTAAAGGCCGCTATCACCCGTTCCAGCCCTTCGGATGGGTGATTATTGCTTAAGTTTAGAGCTTTATGGAACGATTCTGTTACTGCAGCTGCTACCTAGAGCATGAACTCTCTATTAAGTGGATTAAGTGGAGCTATGTAGCACCTAGTGGCACCCTAAAATATCTGCTTATGATCTCAAAGATGGGACACACTCTTTTTGCCTTGAACAGGTCAGTGAGCTAGCATTGAGAGTAGACCAGGCACTGTCCCTTTGTTATGTACATCAATTTGAACATTCCGTACTGCAAGCTCACCCCATCTTGGTGAAATGCCAACTGGGCATTGGAGTACACACAACTGGCCTAATATAAAGATTCCCAATCGCCAGCTATGCTAGAGACTAGTTAGCCATTATTTATTTTATCCAGGAATCTATATTCTTACTATCTATTGTTTGAGTAGGATGCAGACGTGAGATACTCTTATACCTACTTTTTCATTTTTGTAAGATTATTTTAGAGTTTTTTTTATTTGTTATTATTAGTAATGGATTTGCTAAAGTATACCTGTTTCACTTTTCTGTGAATAAATTAATACATTTTTATAATAATCAGCTGCCAACATTTTTATTTATTTATTGAGATCCCATCAATGCACAGTCCTGTAACCCGATCCTGTCCATGCATCTTCTACAATATACAGCCCGGGTGTTTGGCCTCGCTACCAAAATGTGAGCTATGTGTACTTGTAAACTGTTTCTGTGACATTTTATTGTGCATTGTTCCTTGGACTGGCTGGGCCACAGTTGAGCTCATGAAGGATGACTGCTCAACCTCCTTCTCGCTTCACTGAGCTTTTAGAGAAATCCCCCCTTTCCCACATCCAATAAAATCAATGTACAAAAAAATATAAACATTTTGCCGATTGCATTAATAGTTCTATGCCAAATAAAGATTCCAGCCTCTAAGCACAGAACCTGTTACCGTATCAAACCCATGCTGCTCAGTGTTGTCAAAGACAAACATGTTTCCCGTGAGCTATGCCCCCCCCCCTCCACCCCCCTGGGCCTTCCAGGTGTTCCCCATATAGCAATAAAATCAATTTCGACATTCAGGGCCTGTTACATATTCCCTACCATTAAAAAAAAAACAATACCTTGTGCCATCCATTAATGCCAAGTGCTCCAGCCTCCAGCCAGTCTCCTACACACTATGGGATCATTATACCTTGTTGAATTTCTTTTCCTGGCGAACATTATTGTGAAAGACAAAGGTTTTGATGGATACCTCAGTTCTTTCCAACACATTAGTTCCTGCAACATATAAAAGATACATTGCAGCTCCCAGTTATCAGCAATGCAGGTAATGGGGGTTTAGAAGACATCTTGCCGCAGCAGTGAACCATTAGAATCCCACTGTTCACAACCTTCGCCGTGCCACGCATTATACGAGCCAACATGCTTTGTCATCTGTCACTTAGCCAGTACCAACACATGCTTATTAGTATCTCTTTTCCTAGCCACAGGCTTCTCAGTTTCCCGTAGTAATGAATCTTTCTGAGACTGGACTAAATTCCATAGAGGTTGCATTCATCACTCTGCGCTGATCTAATAGACTAGTCACCTCATCAGAAAATGCCACCCTAATTAGTGTGGCAACGCTTGGCTTTCTTCAAACAGTGTTGTTACTTCCCTGTTATCTCATCCTACTTCAATCGTTTTAAGATGTACCAGTACTGATGTAAAGCTCAGATGCCTAAGGGGATCTGAGAACACCATCCTGAAACAAATAGTCTCTCTATACTCAGTAATTACTTTAAAAAGTTGGCACAAGTTAGTGTTTGCGCACATGCCTTTAATAATAGACATAGTAAACAGACCTCCATCCACGGTAGAAGAACTGTCTCACCTGAATAAGGTTAGCCACAAAGTGCAATACATTCATTATAAAAAGCCTAAACATAATAGACATTGTAAACAGACTTCCATCCACTGTAGAAGAACTGTCTCCCCTGAATAAGGTTAGCACGAAGTGTAATATATTCATTATAAAAAGCCTAAACCTAGTAGACATAGTAAACAGACTTCCATCCACTGTAGAAGAACTGTCTCACCTGAATAAGGTTAGCCACAACGTGCAATACATTCATTATAAAAAGCCTAAACCTAATAGACCTACCTAGTAAACAGACTTCCTGTTAAATGTTGTATTGACAATCTCTCAGTACGTAGCATTGGTACAGCATGCAGGCGCATAATGCAAGAAGTAAATTATTCAAATAAACCAGGAGACAATGATGGCACGTCTGAATGCTAGCTTTATTCAGGAGCGAACTGCCTCCTCGGCGGTAACCCCGCCTCCTTGCCCATGTGGGTCACAGCCCACTAATCAAATGTAAGGAACAGAGGACTGTTCCTCTTAACTAACAAAAACAATAAAGGTAGGACATTACATCTCCCCGTCACTAAAACAAAACTTGGACTATGTTAATTGAGTTCCTCAATCCACCTTGTGGGCCTTCTGATGACCCTCTTGGATGGACTGCGTGCTGGTGGGTACAGCCTTGAGATTGCTCCGTCACTGTCGCTGTCGCTGTCATCGGCGTCTCTTTCTTCTTCACAGTATTCAGAGTCTATGTCTGAAGAGTCCTCCATCAATGTTCTTGTGATGTTGGCACTGGTGTTGGTGCCTCTGAATGTCCTGAAGAAGGATGAGTTTCTGGTGATGGTGCCTTGGGGGCTTGCTGCCGTTATCATGGAGCCTTGAATGTGAGTTACTGTCATGGGATCCGGCTTGAAAACGGGTGTGCACTTCGTGACTTGATTTTGTTTTACCAGGAATTGGTCTCCTATCTGGATCGAGCTTGGTCGTGCTTGTCTCTTGGTGTCAGCATATTCCTTCATCCTGGCTTTGCTCTCTCGATCCTTGTTTCAGGCGTCCTCCACATGGGTGGCTTCGGTCTTGGCTCGTGGATTGTGTGGGAGCCTTGTTCTTATGACACGCCCAAACATTAACATTGATGGGCATTCACTGGTCGAACTGTGGGGCGTGTTTCGGTATTCCCGTAGCAAATTGCAAATGGCTTGCATGAATAAGCCGTTTGTGATGGAACATATCTGGAGGGTGCGCTTGAGATTTCCCATGAATCGTTCCACCATTCCGTTCGCTTGTGGCCATAATGGTGTAACCTTGAGGTGCTGAAATCCTAGGTGTTCGGCGAACATAGCAAAGTCGTGCCCACTGAAAAGAGGCCCATTGTCCGATTTGACTATGGAAGGGATGCCATATTATGACAGCCTGAGCACTGGTGGAGTGGATCAGATGGACTTCTGGGAATCGTGACATTTCGTCAATGATTACTAGAGCATATTTGCCATTGGCTAAAGGCCCAAACATGTCAACAGCTACTTCGTCCCACACTTGTAGCGGCATTTCAGATGGTTGGATGGGCTCAGGGAACGTGCGCGGGGCCACTGCCTGGCATGGCAGACATTTCCGTAGCAGCTGTTCCACTCGTTCGTCTATGGATGGGAACCACACCTTGGTCCTTAAATGTTGTTTGGTTGATATGATGCCTCTGTGCCCTAAATGTATAATGTCTAATACTTGGTCTTGCAGGGCTGCAGGAATTACAAGTCTGTTTTCCTTCAGTAACAGGCCCTCGGGTGATGTGGACAGGGTATTGCGGACGAGCTTGAATGTGCGAAAGTGTTGTTCTTCCTCAGCGGACATGAGTGGTATTCCTCTCTGCTTGCTCTGCCACTGATTTGACCATAGACAAGCTTGTACCGCCTGAATTAGTTGGTCTTTTTTGTCTTCTCTAGTAGTTGAGCTGTAGTGATGGATTTGGACAGTGCACTGCTGACCAGGTAATGTAAGTATTGGTTTGCTTTGTGTGATTGTCTCTCATCTCGAGCTGGGAGTGGGTATCTCGAGAGAAAATCTGCTGGATTGTTGTCCTTGCCGGGATGATGGATTATTTTGAAAGAGTACTCTTGTAGCCTCAGGCCCCACCTGGCAATGCGAGGCGGCATTTTTGCTGTTGGTTTGCCATAGATCGTGGTAAGAGCCTAGTGGTCCGTGATTATGGTGAACGGTCGCCCATACAGGAATAAATGGTAATGTTCGCACACCCCTACTACTGCCAGGCTTTCCTTTTGGGGTTGGGAGTAGGCGCATTCCGTGGCAGACAGACTGCGGCTTGCGTATGCCACAATTTTCCTCGGGGAGGCTGGGGATGATCTGCGCTTCGATTGTGCTAGAATCGCTCCTAGCCCTACAGGGCTGGCATCTACAGTGAGTCCCGTGTCAAGGTCGGGGTCGTAGTATGCCATGCATGACGCAGTTGCGATCCGTTTTTTGATTTCTTGGAAAGCTTCTTCACATGCGTTTGACCATTGGAATTCATGATGTTTCCCTGTAAGAAGTCGCAGAGGCGTACTCACGGATGCAAAATCTTGAATATATCCTGTGCAGTAGCTCGCCATGCCAATGAAAGAACGTACTGCTGAGACTGACGTGGGTGTGGGGCGTTTCTACCCACGCTTGAACCTTTTTCGGGTCGGGATTCAGGCTGTCTTTTGAGAAAATATGCCAGAAGAATTTCCCCGAGTTGAGTGTGAGGTGGGCGTTTTCCAAAGCCATGCAGACTCTCCGCAGGGTATCATCATGACTGTCTTGCGTGGTACCGAATATTAAGATGTCATCGGAATAGTTTAGGCAGTTGGGGATGTGTTTTATTACCTGATGTATTTCATTCTGAAATATTTCTGCAGCTGAAGATACCCCGAAGCTGAGCCTTTTATATCTGGACAGGCCAAGATGTGTTGAAAAGGTGGTGATATATCTTGAGGCAGGGTGTAACTCCAGCTGGTGGTATCTTCCATGTGTTTCTGTATGTTGAGAGGTATGCCTCGGTAGTGTTGTGCCGTAGGAGGTATTTGTGTATTGATATGTAGTTTGACTTGTTTGTCCTTTAGCTTTCCCAGACCTGTGAAAAGAGCGGGGAACATTTGCTGCATCATGTCCTTCGGGCTAGTGGTATATGCTGACATTATTTGATACATTATTTGAATGAGCCCCATCTGAACTGCAGACTTGAAGCTTAGGATGCTGCCGCCTGGCACTTCCCCTTTAATGACATATATCTTGATCTTCTGACTCTTGTCCTTGTATTGACAGTGCACCATAAACATTTCATGGCAGTTCAGTGGCTTATTCGAGCCGTATGGATATATCAATGTGTCTGCTTCTTTCAATGCCTTCTTGTAGGTGAGTAGTTTATACGTCTCATCATTTATGACATCGACGGTTGCTCCTGTATCAATTAGAAATTCTTTGTTTTGTCCATTTACTTGTAGCAGTAGGGTGGGGCTGTATTCTGCTGCTATGCTGTTTCCGATGGCATGCACGTATCCCCTTTTTCGGTCTCCGCTTGATGAAGATGAGTGCGACTCACGTTGCCAACGAGGCGAGTCATCTAGGTATCTAATCTTTTGCCTGGAATGATGTCTTTGTGATTCATGCCTGGTGCTGGTGTGACTCGAGTAATCTCTTCTTTCTTCCCGCTTTCTCTCCTCACACGGTAGGTCACGTGGTGAGCTTTGTGACTGGTGTCTGGAGGCCGTGGGCGAGTGCCTCATGCGGGATCTTGAACTTTCCCGCCTTGGGCTGCGGTCTTGTCTCCATGTATCTCTGTTTGGTTCTGTCGATTGGAAGAAGTTAATTTTTCTGCAAACGGACTGAAAGTGGATTTCACCTGCGCATTTGTCACAGTTGTGACCAATGGCAGGACACGGCCCAACATGTGAAAACTTAAAACCACACCTGTAGCATTTCTTTTGTTCTGTGCGGAGGGGGTCTTTGGTTGTTCTGATGGGGCATACCGATGCAGTGGAAGCTGACTGTGTGATTTTGATGTTACCCAAAGATTCCGTCTGTAGTGTGAGAGCCGAGACAGCTCACGCAAGTTGTACTATTTCCTCTAGCGTTCCGCTTTTCTGAAGTAGCTTCTTTCTAAACTCGTGCGATGCACAGCCGGCTATAGTTTGAGTTTTTAGTGCTTCGTCTGTTGAATATTTGTCAAAATCACAATATTTCGCTCTTTTCCTTAACCTCATTACAAAGTTGTCCATATTTTCACCACTTTCTTGTGTGGATGTGTGGAAAATGTGTCGTTCATAGTCAATGTTTCGCAGCGGTGCAAAATAAGCATTTAATTCAAACGAAACTGGTAAAAAGGATAACTAAACCGAAAAGACACGGACATCCCTGACCGGGGAGAGTAAAGCCCACGGCTGCTGGACGGGTGACATCGGATAGACAGGAACACAGGCGGCACACACGGAGACTGAGTCAACTAACCCAGACAATCCCACCAACTCGTTCGCCCGCACCATTATTTAATTACCGACAGGTACCACGTTGGTGTGGAATTATCAAGACATTGACAATCCCCCCACTACCTGAGAGGTTGTCATTAGCAGATGCACTGGCCACTAGAGTCTAAATGGAGGATAAGGGGAGCCATGAGAGAGCATGTTAGAGGTGGGGGCCAGAGGAGTAAGGAACCTGTAGGCCAGTCAGACGCAGTTCAGGACAGAGCCGCAACAGGGGAGACTACGCAAGCCGAGAGCTTCAATTCAGGATAGAGATGCAAACTAACCAACCCGACTAATAACTTCCCTTTCTGCATACACCTCTCAAACTCCAAACCAAACACAACCAAAACCTACAGCACAACAAACCGCACAAACTTCACTTCATTGCAACAACAAAACAAAAACACACATAGCCTTGCACAACAGTACACGACGACTACCGGCCGCAAACACCCCAGGCCCAGCCAACGGACCCACCGGGCTGAGGCCGCCAACAGCACATCACTGCTCTCTTGCATTTTTCTTGCTTCCTCCCCCTCTCCCTTTTCAGAGCCGCCAGAGCACCAAGGGACCACTACGGTGGTGATAGTGTGCGGTACAAATGTCCTTTAACATTAACATTAACATTAACATTTAATGCATCAATAATGCCTTGAAAAGTGTCTGTATTGCATTCAGGCATTTCAAACACAATGTCACGTACTACTGGGCCCAACGAATGTAACAAGATACCTCTTAGTCGGCGCTCACCCCTTACACCCGATGCATCTATGTAGATGTGTAGTTCCTTGAGCCATCTAGCACACCTGGGGGCGAGGCTGCTGGTGTCAGCCATGTCAAATGGCTGCAGGGCTTGTAGCTGTAAGGACTCAGAACCACTGTCTTCTTTGTGCGTGGCTTTGCGGGGTGTGGAGCTGGCGGAGGGGCTCAGAATACCACTGTCTGGGTTGTCTTCAGACATGACTGGGCTTTCCTGATAGTGATAGTGCTTTGCTGGTAGACTGTGGCTTTAGATCCAGTCAAAATGCTGCTAGGTTGATTATTGCGGTGCACGCTTTATGGGGAGCGTGTCAATTAGCAGTGAATGATTTCAGGCCTTGAAGGAGTCTGTTGTTTTTAAAGCGCAAGCGTATGAATGAGCCCTCTCACTGTGTGTGATACGCGATGCGCGAAACACGTGTGCTGGCAGCTTAACGTTCCTTGCAGGATGCTGCAGTCTTGTACTGACGAGTCCTTACTTGTGATTTGTAATGATGCCGCGTGTGTCCTGAGCGGCTCCGGTGCTTTGATCCGGGCGTTCAGTTGCTGGAACTGCGTCGCAGTGGCTGGGCTAACCTCCGGACCTCGGCGCCGCTTTATATAATCCTCGTCGCCATTGTTAATTGTTGCATTGGCAATCTCTCAGCGCGTAGCATTGGCACAGCATGCGGTCACATATCGCAAAAAGTAAATGATTCAAATAAACCAGGAGACAATGATGGCATGTCTGAATGCTAGCTTTATGCAGGCGCGAACTGCCTCCTCGGCGGTAACCCCGCCTCCTTGCCCACGTGGGTCACAGCCCACTAATCAACTGTAATGAACAGAGGACTGTTCCTTTTAACTGACAATAACAATAAAGGTAGGACATTACACTTCCATCCACTAAAGAAGAACTGTCTCATCTGAATAAGGTTAGCCTGAACGTGCAAGACATTCATTAAAAAAAAGCCTAAACCTGAAATGGTTGGTAATGGAGAAACACAGCAGTGCAGCAAACCAGTCCTCACGAGCAACATCACTATGTGATATGCAAATCCAAATATTGATAGATCAGTGGCAAAACCTTTAGCTCCCATGTAGGTGCTACAGTGCCACCTAAATGGACAAAAACTAATGCTGCGTGGCTACGTAAAGCCCAGATAACCTATGAAGCTATTTGTACGTGGAATGGCTGAACAGGGGCTACCCGGACCTGAGAAGCTACTCTGACAAAGCGAAATCACAGTTCTCTAAAGACATCTAGAGGGTTCAGTTTGTGGAACCCCCATGAATTCCAGATTCCAGAAACCAAAGCAACACCCACTCGGCTTTGCAGCAGGTGTTAAGGAGCGTATTCCCCCAAAAATGAATTTTGGCATATAAACTGCGATTATTACTCATATCAAATCAAACAGCAGAGTCCTCGATTGTGCGATACTAGATGGGATTTGCTTGTGTTAATCACTCTAGTAGCCGTTCCTCAGCACGTGTTTCACTGCTCAGTTGGCATCTTGGTTATCAGTGCGCATGCATCTCCAGTAGCGGTGTGAGTAAATCTTTCAGAATTCGGGCCTCATTACAACTCCGGTGGTAGCCGTGCCGGCAAAACCGTCACGGCTGCCACCGGAGTTGCATTTTTACCGGCACCCGCAAATGGGCAAGAACCGGGTCATGCCGAGTTCGGCAGAGATGGTAATTGCCCATTTGCGGGTCCCGGCAATAAGGGACTCCCCGCCCCCTTTCGGCCCCATAGGGCTGAATGGGAATGTGACGTCAGATGCACCGGCACCATTCAGAATGGTGCTGGTGCGTTCGACATGCTGTGCTCGCGGGTGCCGCTCTGCCCGCCAGGTCAGAACTGGTGGGCTGACAAGCGCCCGTGAGCACAGCTCATAGTATGGCGGCATGAAGCGGGCAGAAAGACATGCAGGTTCTCCTGGCTGGCACTGTGACTTTGAGCTGCTTCAAGCTGGTTCAACCAGATGCAAACCAATAGGTTCCCATGGTCAGTGACTCAACTAGACACCATGTTCGGCTAGGATGGGGCTAATGATTCAAGGGATGGGGAGAGTGCTACATATGGAGACAGTTGGGGGGTGGGACAGACTTGCTTACATGAAGCTCCCTCACCCCCAAGGAATGTTTGTGGGAGCTAGTTTCAGATGAGCAGCAAATAGTGCAATTTAAAGCACATTGCGCCGGGACATTGCCCAAAAACATGATAGGATTAGAAAACAAAAAGCACATTTTAGTTTTTAAAACAACTTTTGATTGAGTTTTGCATTACAGTGGGTATAAAACAGTCATAACGTGTAGTGTCACTGTTAGGCAAAGTTTGTATGCAGTACCCTCTGGGAACACTACAGACAACTATGACTACAGGTATAGGCAACCCAACCTTTGGTATAAGCTTGTACTACACAGTTTTGGTAGCGTGTTGAGCAGCCAGGCTTATCTCAAGAGGGGAAATGTGAGCTGTAGTTGAGTTACACAAAGATTCACAATTACAGATATTCAAATAAACTTTTACACTCAAGGTTTCTTGCATAAACAATTAATTTATTTATCAGTCAGTTATACAGCTTTCTTCAGAAGGGAGCAATAGAATAGTAACACACAAATATACTTCAATACTGTACACTTTGAGTTTCTGAATCAGACAAGACCCTTTTGGGATGGCCCACAGACACAACCTACACCCACAGGTGACTTCAGTAAAAAGGGTGCTGGGGGACATTAATACCTTACTGTTAGCATTCAGAATACTCTTTCAAAGTTGGTAAAAGGCAAAGGTTATTAGAACACACAAGACCATAAATATTTCTAAGCAGTGCAGCTACTTTCAGAGTTCACTAGAAGAGTCATTCAATTCAATAGGCTAAGCCAAAGTCAATGGGCAAAAGTATGGATAGGATAAAGAACTTCTGTTAAGTAATGGAAAAGTCTTTGCACAAGTTCTTAGGAGTCTTTGATGAAAAGAAGAATCAAATGTAGGGCCACATGCTGATTAGACTTGTGAGTTATGGAAGTTACAAGTAATTCTACCGTAAGAGGTAAGTTCTCTTAGTCTTGTTTTACAGTACCTTGGTAAAGAAGAAAAGATGCAGCTGAGGACCTCTGTTCCTGTGCAGCACTGCAGATCTTGCTGTTCCTGGGCCTCAGTCGTGGGGACAAGAGGGAGGACGTCGGGGGACTCCTGCACTGCACTGGCTCTATCAAAACTGGCAACTGGCAAACTTTACTTTCAGTGGCTGTTTCGCGTTTCAGCTTCTTGCACTACAGCAAATAGCAATAAGCGCGGTTCCTGGCTGTCAAGGCGGACTGTCCTTGCTTCTGGGGTCCTGCACTCTGGTGAGGGGGCTCAGGCTTGGTCAGTCCTGCTTCGGTGGAGTCCGGACGATCTTCCAAAAGCTTTAGGCAAGCTTAAAAGTAACACACACATTCTGGTGGCCCCTCCCAGGCTATACGGATTCCTGCAGCACTCTGAGGGAATTCAACCAGCTCAGAGATGGGTGTCCAGGTGGCTTACTTTGGAGTTGATTGGTCCAACCAATTCAAAGGGAGAAGCCATCCTTGCAGAAGCTTTTCTGTCGATGCGAACTTGGCAAGTAGTTACTGCAGCAGGGCTTCACCGGGCAAACCAATGGTCCAGGAGTTGCAGCAGGTGTCCTCTTCAAGATCTTCTTCAGTTCCTTCGTCCAGTCATCGACCCTGCCTTCCAAGTCAAAAGGTTCGCCTTTTATTCAGTTCTCTTCCATTCATTCCAGCCTAGCTGTCACTCACCCAGCAGGGTGACTGTCCTTGCCCGACAGTAAGCCAGCCAATCACCACAGAGTGCATTTGGGTCTCCTAGGAGACTAAGCACAGGGAGTTTCGGGCACCTGTCTCACTTCCTGCCTACCCCTGACACTCTGGAGCCAGAGGCGGGTTTCACTCCTGAAACCCCGCCAAAGGCGAAATGAACAAAAAGACCAAACCTGGTTTGGCACGCAGGGAAACTGTAGAAGGACCTTTCCACAAAGACCTGGTGAAAAAAGAACACTGGGCACCATTTTAGCAAAGATGGCTTGATTCCATTTTGAAAAAGATGACTCCTGCGGTTACTTTACCGGAGCCGCAAACGGTTGCGGTAAATGCAAACCAAGGTATTTGAAAATGAAACCACTGCCACCAACCAGTCAATTGAGAAAAGGGTAACATAAAACATGTTACATGAGCATTTAGACAGAGGGGATACTAAGTAACCCCTCCAGCTCTCTATTGTAAGATAGGGTGTGCTACGTCTTGTGGGATGTTTTTACCCATGCAGCCAAGCCCTACCATAAAACTGTGCAGTACTGGCATGGAAGACATCATGGGCCTCATCACCACTTGGGCGGTAACGGTAACGCTATTAGCGCGGGCGGTATTAGCCCTACCGCCGAACTCCCCGGCGCTAATAGCGCCGGATCACGAGTTCGGCAGTAATGTCAATCCCCATTCCACATTGAGCCCATTCGGGAATGCCCCATTACCCATTGGGCTCAATGGGGAAATTTCGCGCTAATACCGCCGGCGGATTTCCCGCCGGCGGTAATAGCGCGAATTTTCGGTGGATTTCCCCCCAGCTCAGAGCTGGGGAGAAATCCGGCGAAGTCCTGCTTTGGCGGACCCTTAAATCCGGCGGTAATAGCGCTACCGCCGGATTTAAGGGTTACCGCCGAAGTCGTGATGAGGCCCGATGATGGCCAGAACTCCCCAGAGATTGCACAGGGAAAACATGAAGAATAGGCTGCCACCCATTTTTGCCTATGTTGTGAGCACAGGAGGGCACCGCCTAAAACCACCATTGGGCTACACACACAGTAGCCTGAAACCATTGGGAATGGCAATGCTGATTGCCAAAAACAACCCAGAACTGTGGGGAATTAATTTTCTTAATGTCAAAAATGGATGCAGTACTGGTGCTCACCACTATCAGAAAGCCGGCGTTTTAAAACCACCAGACTTTTGTGTAAAACTGAACAAATGAACCGAAACCAGGCCAAGGAAAGACTTGCTAAGAGGTGGATACAATGTAAAACTATATTCCGAAATGACCTGAAGAAAGTAATTATTTAATGTATATATATAAAATAGCTGCATGTAAGTTGGACTTGAATGTAGAAAACTGGGAACTAAAGTGACATTTAGCTGAATTCTGCCTGACAACTACCCCCGAAAGGAGAAACCGGCTCAGCCACTCTTCCCAGGCCTAGCTGCATCCTGCTGCCCCTGCCAAAAGGAGATCACACCTCTCTGATTGAATAAAGGGAGGCGTACCTGCAGACTGCAGGAGGTTGAACAAAGCCCTGTCCTGGGCTCAGGCAAATGTTATATTTTGGGGGGTCTTAAAATGGCTTCCTCCTGGGAGAAACTGGGAGGGGCAGTGCCTGTGAGAGCAAGCTGAGCTTGGGGGAAGTGGATAAACCAGTTATTCCACCATGTGATGTGGGAAGCCACACCCCTTTTTGACCAGGGCATGATTTTAAAAAGATAGATAACTCATAGTGCGGACTGGTCAGAATCATATAAGTAATATCATTATTCTTGTGATTTTTCTGTGCACATTTTAAGAGGAGTTTTGACCCTGTGGTGTATTCTGGGGGGGTTGCTAGCGCAAAATAGGGTCTTACTCCAAATGTCTGCATGTTAAAAATCTGACCCTTCATCAATTAATGTCCATACTCCTTGCGCACATTTGTGTAATTTTTGGTAAATGTCCGATATTGGTAAACCGACCAAAAAGCGCAAAATGTTGTCATTTCTGAATCCCAGCTCGCAGGAACATGGGGCTTGAACAGAGACCTGTCTTAATTCAACTGTAATATGTACATGTAATGTCAACCACTTGTGTATCTGGGAAATATGTATTTGAATCAAATATAGATTTGTGGGCAAATTGACCAGGGGAGGATCCTCTGACCCATAAACAGACCTCATCATGATGACAATCCATTTCTTTCCCCCAATCATGGGAGAGGGGAGAATTGGGCCAATGACAAGTAGAGAGGGGCAGGCTCAGTTATGCCACGCACACACCCACTTTCTAAACACATAAAAGCAGACAGTGCAGGACAGGTAGGGACATTCACTTTCGACTTTCTTGCGGGACGCTTTGCCGGGAGTCTCCAGACTTCAAATCCATCAATCTCCAGAGACCAGAAATTAACTCCAGAATTTGTAGCAGAGAGGCCTGAATCCACAAGCTGAATCCTCTTCAGCAGGCCTCAAAACAACCAAACTATTCAACAGCGAGCTGTTTGAATTTTTTGCCAAGAACCTTTGCGAGAACCTGTAGCAGTATCCAGAAAGCAGTGCTGTATCCGGAACAAGAGAGAACCACAAACCAGACTGTTGTGAGCAGAACCGGTGCTTGACAGACCCAGAGAGCAGAGCTGACCCAGATAGCCGGGACTTCAGAACCACCCGCCGGAGGTCCTGTCCAACCTGACCAGACCTTGACGGCTTATTTCAAAATATAGTGTGAGTACTCACTGTGCAAAACCAATCTCTTAGTTAAAATAATCTAATCCAAACTATTTTAGCCTATTAGAACTGCCTCCTAGAATCGTGTCATTCTGTCATCTTTAAAACTGAAAACTGTCATCTGTCATTCTGAGCTTTAAAATTTCAAATTCGAAAAACTACTTTCACAAAATCGTCCGTATCTCCGGAACCGTTTGTGCTATTAGCGAAATTTTTATCTTAAAGCTAAGATTCTAGGCTTTCCAACGAACCTAGAACCGACTTGCTACTCCTTATAGGGCCTCCGTAATCACGCTCGGCGCATGCGATTAAATTTGCAGCGATTTGATATTTTGCACAATTTCAGCCACGTGTAAAAATCAGCAGCTCCTTGCTTTCCTTTGCTAAAATTCGTTTTACCTTCTAGTTACTCATAGAGCATTACTAAAGTGAGCCTGAACTAATATAAACTAGATATCACCCACCCTGAACCTCCTACAGGGAATTAAAATCAATTTTAGCATCATTTCACTTCATTGCCACCACATTCAAAGCATTTTGGGCCTGTGTTTTAAAATCATACCTGTTTTTCTCTAAGCTTGCTAGGGGGATCTGCATTTCGTATTGCATTTTGTTGGGATTCTTGAAGTCTGTGTGCTCTCCTTCCATTTCTTATATTGCAAAGGGGGGGGGCAATGCATTGCCAGAGAAAAAGTGATTATATTATCATTTGCTAAATCATATCAAGTTATTTCTGTACTACATTTTATTCATCATTGCATTGTCCTTGAAGTCATAAAAGCATTCTCAGCTACTTCAACCTCTCTATATTACTTCTAAGCCATCAAAAAGAGTGTACCACTGTAACATTATCCATTGTTGATCACTATCATCCTCACAAGTGTGCTATCAAATATTAATTTACTATAGAAGTGTGATATATATATATATATATTGTTTAATTTTTCAAATAAAACCTTTTAATTTGCGAAACAAACCTACTTCTTGGCTCAGTGGGGTCAGGGGGATTCTAAAAGAGGGGTGTGATATAAGGGTTGTCATCCAGAGTACATGAACTGGACATAAAAATATATCAATAAGGGTTTCCATCAGCATACCAGACTAGGCATTGACTTAGCTATAGTGTTGAATTGAATCCGCTTACAAAGTGGGGGCTCGTCCGGGATATTCTGGGTTAGATATACCACTTGTGCAGCTTAATACAGTGTGCTAACTGACGGGATACATATCCGGTTAGATCACCACGCTGTTTTACACTGTGAAAGCACTCCTCAAAAGAACGCTCTAAGGAAACGGTCTGTTTTGCAAAATAAAATACAAACTTCTGTAAGTCAGGAAGGAACTCAAATTCCAGAATGACGACCTTGGTAGATATAAAGATAGCTAGGGAGCACCTTTTACATAAACTGTTTGTGAGAGGTGAATGATCTGAACAGGACCAAAATGTATGGTTGCAGGCGATCACACAACAGGTCACTACAACTGGGTCAGATACGTGGAGAGATCAGGGTCCCTTACATGTGGCCCTGAGTGAACTATATATGGCCCCTAAGGCCAAAGATGAGCTCAACAAGATTGCCAGGGTAGCGGCATATGTATATTTACATATGGGAGCCATGCAGGACAAATGTGCTGAAGGCCAAGAACTGGCAAATCGGCAACAGATGGCGTTAGAAAAGGCCCAATCTGACCTGGACTCTTCCGAGCAGAGGCTGCTCAGGAGCCAGGAGTCAGAAAATGACAGCAGACAGTACATCACTAAAATAAAGGAGGATATGGATATGCTGCAACAGGAAAAGGCTGACCAGGATACCAGATTTCTGGCCTTGCAGAAGGAGTACCAAGAAGGTTTGGACTCCCTACTGCAGAGCCAGAAAAAGCTGGAGCAACAACTGGACTTCAACAGGGCATGCGCAGAGCACGTAGCCACCATGCAAATTCAATTAGACAGAGAGAAAGAGGAAAGCAATACATTGATTCTGAAAGACCTGGATACCCAGGCAGAGTTTGATCAGGAGCGCCAGAAAGCTGGTGCCTTCCAAAGGCAAAGGGACGACCTGGCGGCACAGATGCAGACTCTTAGTCAGGAAAGGGACACCTTAGGCCAGGAAGTCTGCCAT
Organism: Ambystoma mexicanum; assembly: GCF_040938575.1. Taxonomy (NCBI): domain Eukaryota; kingdom Metazoa; phylum Chordata; class Amphibia; order Caudata; family Ambystomatidae; genus Ambystoma; species Ambystoma mexicanum. The sequence continues at coordinate 203,599,266 of NC_090938.1, forward strand.
TTAAAAAGAAAAACTGCAGACAATCACGTGGCCCTCCAGGGGCTGGGTGACCTCCAAAAAGAGCATCAGAACTTGTTAGAGCACACCAGGAGGGAGGAAGAGGCTCTGGCAAGAAAGGAGCAGGCCAGTAGGGATGGGACTCAGGAGGTAACCCTCCTGCAGCAAAGACTGGCCCAGTACTCCAGGACCAATCAGGAGGCACAGAGAGAGAATGAGGCTCTCTGTCAGCACAATGATAGGCTCCAGCAACAGGTAGCCATGCAGGAGAGACTGATAGAGTCTAGTAAGGCCTTAACTGAGGAACTGAAAGTGCAGGCTCTTGCATTGCAACATGGAGCAGGGGCTGACAGAGATGAAGTTTGCTGGGAAATCAAAACACCTGAGCATAACCTCAGAAGCCCTAGTACCAGAGGCCTTCATCTCTCTCAGTCCCTGGACTCTGCCACCGCCATGTCCCCTGGCGCACATGAGCACAGGGCCACAGGGATGGCAGATTACTATCCAGCCAAAAGTATGGGGCTCATAGGCCAGTACCACCCAGGAATGGAGGGGCGGGTATCCGGGTATGGGCACCCAAGCACAGTGCAATTTAGTGGGGAACCCCAGGAGATTAGGCCCATTAAGGGCATCCTGAAAACCTCTGCCCAGTTAGGTCAGTGGCGGGGGGTACCCATCAAATCCTGGCAGCAAGGAGGGATCTGAAGACTCCTCTGAGCGTTACAGGACACAGGAGACCAGGTCCCCACATTCTGCCAGCTATTCCCAGGGTCGCAGAATCCGGGAAAACCTGGAAGATCAGACGGGCACCTCTGGGAGCAGTGCTTCAGAGTCAGAGGATGAATGGACCAGGGTTACCCGAACCAAAAAGGCCAATAAGGCAAAAAGGGCTTTGCTTAAGGACCCATTGAAACAAATAAAGGCAATAAGGAGTGTCATCACGCCTTATCATAAGAACGCCAAGTATTCTGTTTGGGAACACTTGGAGCTCTATGAGCAAATGATGGAGACTTTCCATTTGAAGGACAGCAGTAGCTGCATCCAGTACGTCAAATGGACATTCTCCCCAGAATACTCCAGTTTCTTTGCAGGGCTGGAGGACCAAAACCATTCAAGATGGTCCGCATATAGGGCGGCCATCTTGAAACATTTTTCTGTTCATAGAAATCCTCAAGAGGCTCGCAAGGCAGCCTACAATTTGCAGTGTGGGGAGGATCAGGCCCCACAAGAATTCGTGCAAGAATTGAAGCATGCCTTTGCGCAGACCACCAGAAGGGTGCGCACGGACAGCAGAGAATTTGTCAATACTTTTTTCCATGCCTTGCCCAAATACATCGTGAGAGATTTTCATGAGAAGAGGTCTCTAGACTGGGTCATTCAACAGGCTACCCGGATCTATGAGGTGCAGAAGCCCATAGAAAATAAAAGTAATGCGCAGAAAAACCCCAAAACCAACAGCACCCCTGCTGCTGCCAAGGTGGCGGAGGTAAAGGTTGCCCCCGTTTTAGATTTGGAGATGGGGGGGCCTAAAAACCTGCCTGCACCAAATAATTCACAGCCCAGAAGGCCCTCGGGCCAGTCACGGACAGGGAGTCGAGGAGGTAGTCCCACAAATGGGGTCCCCCGCTCCCCTGATTATGTAAGTCCCCGCTACAAGGGAAACCAACCCATCCTGGGTTATGTGTGGACTCCTCCAGCCCAAGGGGGGGATCCAGCCAAGCACCTGACCCAGGGAACTTCCCTCCTAACTTCCCCCAGGAGGGCAGAAATTCACCAAATCCTGGGCAGAACTTTTTTCCCAGGTATCCACACAATTTCCATCCCCAAAATCATCCATCCTTCTTTCCCCAATTCCCTGAGACCAGACAACCTAATCCGTGAGAGGGGAGGCCAAGGGTGGAGGGGTACCCAAATCTTCCCAATCCGGGGTATTACCAGAGAAGGGATAGCTACCCTTCCCGGGATCAGCCCAGGGGAGAAAATAGAGCCCCGTATCAGCCTGAGTGGGTTTCACAACTTGAGCGCCAGGTCCAAAATATGGCACAGGATCTGGGTCACATACTGAGGGCTCAACAGAACCCTCAGATGAGCATGCCACAGCAGAATGCCCCAAACTCTGGGCCTGGTGCTCCAGAACAATGACGGGGGCAGCACCCCGATAACCCACCGGTTCCCAGGGAGGAGGCACAAGGGGAAGGGGGGTGTAAAGCCTTGGAGGAAGCGTCCTTCCCAACTTGTAAACAGCCCCTGGAAAACCAGGAACCGGAAACAAAATCTCCTACCCCTGAAAGTCTGCCACCCAAAGAGCAAAGAGGAGGTAGGAGAAACAAAGGACCCAAACAGACCCATTTTGTGGAGGAGGAACAGGTCTTCCAATTTGAGGGAGAGGGATCCTCAGAGGAAGCTGGGAAAAGGATCTTCTCCTTCAAAGATGGGGGAACTCCTCCCAAAGAAAAATGGGTCCCAAGGGATTCCAATCCAGACTGGGGAGATATGGAGACTGAGCTACCGCCGCCCATCATCTCATCCCAGAACCCACAATACCGAAATCCCCTGGTTCAAACCCATCCTGGTGACTGCCTCCAAAAAGGGGGGGGGGCGGCCCAGAACCAGAACCAGGGGAACCCACAATGGCTCTGATCTCCAGTTGCCAACTTTTTCTTTCAGATTCCCCAGGCTCTCCACAGATTTCTGCCCAAATCTCTTCTCTTGCAATGTCCAAAACCAGAAAATTAGCCCACCAGTTGTCCAAAAATGTGCATTATCTGTGCCCCCTTGAGGAGAAGGAGGGAAGATACTATGCCCCGGTACAAGAACAGGGGCAGGGTACAATTTTGGCACTGGTGGACACTGGATCCCAAGCTACTCTTCTGTCCAAAAGGGCCTTTGATGAACTAAATGCAGGAAGGGGGGAGAATTACCGTATTCCTCTCACCTCTCTTCCTGGACAACTGCAGAACTTTGACGGGAAGGAAATTCCTGTCGAGAGGACTGCAGATTTGGACGTCAAAATTGGGCGACACAAGGTGAAACACCCGGTCATAGTAGTGACTCCAGAGGGCACCCCTTGTTTTCTAGGGAATGACTTCCTGAGAAGGTTGTCACCCCTAATAGATTGCATAAACAAGGTCCTCTGGACCCAGACTAGCCGACCAATAAAATTAAAACAGAGTGTCAACCATGTTAGTTTAAACGGCACCTGCCACATGGTTGAACAAAAATCTCACCAAGTAGAATTTCACTTCCAGAACAACCAAATTCCAGACGTGACAGAAATAGCAGTAGGACAACAGACTGGTGATGGGGGGTCCTACTATTTCTGAAAATCAACCTTCCTTCCAGTTTAAGGTGGTATTCCACACTGGAAGGAAATACTCTGAAATTCTTTACCAATCCACAATCAGACACTCCCACTCCTATAGTCCAGAAAGATGTGAAATCAGCTCAGAGCCTGGCTGATATTCAGCAAATTGGAGAGCAGTTGTTCATCCCTGTTCAGTTAAATGATGGGAAGGACTCTGTTCTCGCTCGAGTGTGTGTGAACAACGGTAAGAGCTTCATCAGCGAAGCCATGTTCCGCCAACTCCCAAAAGATACAGCCATTCCCACATTCAAACTGATAGACAAATGGGAAATCGACCTGGAAGCACCCAATTCGAAACATCTCCTGCCAAGCAGGTGTATGCTCAAAATCTCCATTGGCGACAAGAGCATAGTCCATAATTGTTGGGTCGTGCGTGACGTCACTGCCGCCTTTTACTTAGGCAGGAACATACTCAATCGCTTCGCCATTAGTTTGGACCTAATAAACTTCAAAGCTTGGTCTCGATTAGCGGATAATCCCATGGGCTTTGATGATCCAGATTAAGCATTTAGGTCAGCTCAATTGCTACCTTATGCAGTTGAAATTCAGATTAACGAGGAAGTCACCATCCCGGAAAGGACCCGACAATTCTCCCTGGAAGTGAAAGTTAAAAAAGGACAAAAATTGAAAAACCCAGATGCTTATATTCATCTAAATGCTTCTCTCCAACAACAAGGGTTAGGAGTAAACCCAACACCATTAGTCAACATAGAACATGACATCATTCCAATAGAGGTGGATAACAGCGACTTACAGAGTATTACTCTAGCCGCAGGCACCATCATTGGAATGGCAGTTGATGACTGACATTTCTACATTGATTTAGGAAATGAACTGTTAGGACCGATCCCCAAGGACTGTTTTGACAGTGACAGTGAGGACAATACAACACCAGACAGGATTTTCACCCGGCATGGGGGGAACTTCCTGGTGTACACTTCTTGCCCTTATGGTAAGGAAGATGTGACTTGTGACTTCAGAGGGGATGAGGTGATTTTCCAGGTCCATGAGGGCTGCCTTTCCCACCTGAAGCCTCCGGTCCAAATCAGCACTCTGACCAGGGACTTCTCCACCCAGCTGGAGGAGGCCGCTGAGATAGCAAAACCAGAAGTCTTTCCAGGCTTCAGGCAGATGGTGGAAGAGAGAGTCAACCTAGCTGATGCCTGTGTGACTCTGGAACAGAAGCAAAAGTTGAAACAAGTTTTCTTGGATTTCCAAGATCTCCTTGCGGTAGACTCATATGACTGTGGTCGCACCGACATCCACACAACAACAATTCCCACGGACCCTGGAATGACTCCAGTGTTTGTGAAGCAATATTGCTTGCCTCTCGCATCCATGGAGTCCCTTACTGAAATAAGTAAGAACCTTGAGTCCAGGGGAATAATCCGTCCAGTCCACAGCACTTTCAATAATCCGGTTCTGGGAATATTGAAGCCAAACGGCCAGTGGAGACTCTGCGCTGAGCTTAGGGAGCTCAACAAACGGGTCCATACTTCCTGATAGCCTCTGCCCTACATTGTCCAAGGGCTGGCCCAGATCCAGGGGTCGCAGGTATTCACTGCAATAGACCTGACCAATGGATACTGGACCGTGCCTGTGAGTAGGGAGGACCAATACAAACTGGCTTTTACCTTTGGGGGCCAGCAGTACACATGGACCCGGACTCCCTTCGGATACCTCAACTCCGGCAATGAATTCAACATTTTCCTACATAAGGCCATGCCCGACCTGGGTGCGAGGGGTAACCTGGCTTATGTAGATGATGTCCTCATCAAATGTTCATCTGTGGAGGAACACGTAGCGGAGATCCGTTATGTTCTGACACAGTTGAGGGCCGCCGGAGCAAAACTTTCCTTTCAGAAAGCACAGTGGTGTAGAACCCGTGTTAATTTCTTGGGGCATGAGATTACTCCTCAGGGTCTCTGCCCCAAGAAAAGAAAGTGGAAGCACTCCAGAAACTGAAGGATCCCACAACTCTGCGGGAACTAAGGAGCCTCCTGGGACTGACTAATTACAGCAGAAAGTTCATTGAGGGCTACGCAGAGATCACTAGACCCCTGATTCATCTCCTGAAGGGGTCAAGTGGGAATGGGGTCCAGAACAATTCAAGGCAGTAAGACAACTCAAGAGAAGCCTCTCACAAGCGCCTTGCCTAGCTTACCCTGTCAGAAACAAGGAGTTCTTCCTGGAGACAGGGTTCTCTAATACGTGCTTGACGGCAGTATTATACCAAAAGCATGACAAGGTCAATAAAGTAATCTCCTATGCGAGCAAAACTTTATCCTCTGTGAAGGAAAAATTCAACGATTGTGAGAAGGCACTCCTGGCAACGGTGTGGGCATTGAAGAATTGTGGGTTGTGGCTTCTAGGAATTGAACCTGCCTGTGCTGTGCAACGGTTATATTTAGATTGTGAGTTTGGCAAGATCACAGGAGCCGTTTTGGGGTTAAGCCAGGGCCCCTATTTGGTACGTGGAAAAGGTTGTTTGGCTCCCGGTTATCTTGATTGTAGAAATGTTTCCGAAATGATATCCATAACACTTTGGTTGGTACGAAGTGATTCGTTTATTCGTGGTCAGCCGACACGTGTTTCGACCCGTAGGGTCTTTCTCAAGGCTGAACAGTTTTCAATGGTGACAGGTGTATTGTTTGATTTGTGACAATTGTGTGACAGATTATATCATATGCCATTGTGGTGTAGGCGTGATGTGCAGTAAGTGAACAAAAATAACAAAACAAAGCATCACATCAAAAACCGTTGACGTGTTGGTTTATAAAAAGCATTGTTGCATATAAGCGAGGAGAAAAGGAGGAAAAAGAAGAAGGAGAAGGTTAGCAACTAGGCAGAGGGCGAGAAATCGGAGGTTGTTCTTTGATGAGGTGGAATCCTCCTACCTAGTCTGTTTGCTGAGTACCCTCAGTGGGGTGTTGTTCAATTTGGAACTGTCCTTGCGCCCGGGGGGGGGGGATTAGCGTTGGGAGCGGCTGGCCACACACAAGAGCTTCTAACAAGAGCCCTTGATGTCAATCCAGACCAGCTCACGTCACCAATCTGGCGACCCATAATGAAATCAAGAAATCCGTTAGGGACGACCCACACGGCCGAGAAACACACACGAGCCGGATCATGCACGTGATGTGATTTCGACGCCGCCAAGAACACTCACTACCTGGGTAACACTAGAAAGTAATCAGGTATATGATAACACAAGGCGTTAACAACCACTATTCTTGGACTTCTTATCACAGGGCCCAATAGGAGCCAGGACTGTCTCCTTCTTCTTTTTCCTCCTTTTCTCCTCGCTTATATGCAACAATGCTTTTTATAAACCAACACGTCAACGGTTTTTGATGTGATGCTTTGTTTTGTTATTTTTGTTCACTTACTGCACATCACGCCTACACCACAATGGCATATGATATAATCTGTCACACAATTGTCACAAATCACACAATACACCTGTCACCATTGAAAACTGTTCAGCCTTGAGAAAGACCCTACGGGTCGAAACACGTGTCGGCTGACCACGAATAAACGAATCACTTCGTACCAACCAAAGTGTTATGGATATCATTTCGGAAAAATTTCTACAATCAAGATAACCGGGAGCCAAACAACCTTTTCCACGTACCAAATAGGGGCCCTGGCTTAACCCCAAAACGGCTCCTGTGATCTTGCCAAACTCACAATCTAAATATAACCGTTGCACAGCACAGGCAGGTTCAATTCCTAGAAGCCACAACCCACAGCACCTTTACACTAGGGAACCAGCCACTGCTAACGCACCTGGAAAATTCCAATACGAACGAACTGGATAAAATAAAAACGTAGCTATGGCAGAATATATGATGTCAAGGAACGAAGACATCAGGGCACTCTTTGCCCCACGAGGATCAACGGACAATGCGTTTAAAG